>NW_026294458.1:50315619-50625619 GCF_007827085.1 Peromyscus californicus insignis
TCTGCAAAACATGTGTTAATTGTATAATGTTCTCAGCAGAGTATTAGAAATATTTTTGCTAATATACATGTGCCTAAGAAACAGTCAGATTGTGAGAAACTCCATAGTAACTAGAGAATTTAAAGAATAGAATTCAGGTCTAGAGACATGGCTCAATGGATAAGAATGTTTGTTGCTCTTCTAGAGGACTTAAGATCAATTTCCAGCACTTGGATTAGGCATTTACCACTGCCACTAACTCTAAATCCAAGAAATCTAGCAACCTATTCTGACTTCTGAAGACACTGCACTAGTCTCTATATACCCACATATACCGCCACACATTATAAATGTGAATGGTCATGTATGAGCATATATAATAAAAAGTGAATCTAAGTAAAGAATAACATACAAGACTGTGATTATTGCCTATAAATCTATGAATTGTTATCTCATTTAAAACTTATACAATATTTAGTAGGTTATATGAATGACAAGGAGAAAAAGAGTACAAATTTATATTTAATAACTATTAGCTTAAATAGAAAATTACATTTGCATTCTTCATTGATTCAATTGTTAATTAGACAATACTAATATTCATGTGGAAAAAATCTAGAGTGCTCAATAATGTACATGAAGTACAGTTGAATTTCATTATTATTTTAATTTTGACAATTACTTAAATATATATCTTATCATTTCACTATATTTACTCTCATTACCCTGTCTTGTATTTACTTATTCTTCTCATTGTCACTGATACTCTCTTCTTCCTCATTATAATGTTTTTCTCCCTAAGTCACACAATGAATTTAGTAACAATTTCTTACTTAAGAATATGTGAAGGGTTATTTACTGGATCATGGGTAATTCCACAACTAGCTTTGCTACTGGACAAAATGTCTTTTATTTTACCCAGAAACCTTTTACCACTTGTCCATCCTCAGGGTTGCATGAGAAAATGAAGTCCTTCACAATCTATGAGAGAGTGTTGATAGTTCCAATCTTGTTTAGTTGCACCCCACATTCCCATCTCTTCCAGGGCAAAGCCTCCCCTGGGGATTGAGTTCAACCTGGTGGATTCAGTGTAGGCAGGTCCAGTCCCCTCCTCCCAGCCTGAGCAAAGTGTCCCTGCATAAGCCCCAGGTTCCAAACAGCCAGCTCATGCATTAAGGACAGGTTCTGGTCCCACTGCCTGGATGCCTCCCAAACATTTCAAGCTAATCAACTGTCTCACTTATCCAGAGGGCCTGATCCAGTTGGGGGAACCTCAGCTATTGGCTCATAGTTCATGTGTTTCCACTAGTTTGGCTATTTGTCCCTGTGTTTTTTTCATTCTTAGTCTCAACAATTCTCGCTCATACAATCCCTCCTTTTTCTCGCCAATTGGACTCCCAGAGCTCCACCCGGGGCCTAGCCATGGATCTCTGCATCCAGATACCTCAGTAGTTGGATGGGGTTTCTAGCATGACAATTAGGGTGTTTGGCCATCCCATCACCAGAGTAGGTCAGTTCGGGCTTTCTCTCAACCATTGCCAGCAGTCTATTGTGGAGGTATCTTTGTGGATTTCTGGGGACCTCTCTAGTACTTTGCTTCTTCCTATTCCCATGTGGTCTTCATTTATCATGGTCTCTTATTCCTTGTTCTCCCTCTCTGTTCTTGATCCAGCTGGGATCTCCCACTCCCCTAAGCTCTCTTTCCCTCGAAACTTGCCCTTCATTACCCCCACTCACGTCCAGGTTGTTCATGTAGATTTCATCCATTTCTCTGTCATTGGGCAATTCCTATTTCTTTCTTAGGGTCCTGTTTTCCAGGTAACCTCCCTGGAGTTGTGAGTAGCAGTCTAGTCATCTTTGTTTTACATCTAGTATCCTCCTATGAGTGAGTACATACCATGTTCCCTCTTTTTGTCTAAATAAAAATGAAAGGTTTGAACTCTAACAGAGTAAAACTATATACAATAAGAGCAATTATCAGGTATCCATTACATTCACAACTTCCATCCCATTTGTACTTGCCAATTTTAGAGAAAGTATTCTATTATATATTTTGTCCTGGTGAATCCAAAGTTTTTTACTTCAGTCATTTTCTATCATAACTTGTATTACCAACCTAAAAATATCTTTTTATATCTTCAAACTTTTTCTTAGATAAACAACTTTAGCTCTTATGTCTCTCAACTTTTATAAACTTTACATCTTTTTCATGAGGTTCTTTTCTGACTTTGATAACAAGGAAAATTTAAAAGTGTAACTTTCTAGACTTCAACCCCAGTAGATACAAGAAAAGGATAAAATATTACCTGAGTAAACAGGGAGTGCAGAGCAAGCAACTTCTAAAACTATAGAAATGACAGAGACAGCTGACTCATGGAGAGTCACCCAAGGTGCCTCTGCAACATTGGAGCATCTCTCTTTGACCTATGGGCTTTGAATATCTGACAGACTTTTCTGTAAAGCAAGAATTTTGAATGATTAGCCTGCATTGTCTTGGTAAAGTTCAAGTGTGGACTTACTTTGTGTTCTGCTTGTCCAATTTGGACAGCATGCTGTCAGCAGTCAAGGAAGGGGAAGTTTCTATCCGAGTTGCTAGCTTTGTCACATTTAAAACAGACTCCGTATGGAGTTTCTTTGGTGCCTGCTTCTTTTTCTCTGAAGTAGACCGGTGCTGTCAGAAGCAGATGTACTTCACTGTCATGAAAACCCTTATGTTATTAAAACATCTTAAATGCTGTGTTCTGTAGATCTCTGAAGTGTTTGAAAACCACCTTTCTAAAATATACCTCTGTGTAACTTTGAAAACATACCTTATATGACTACATGTTTGATTGCAATCAGTGGGTAACTCCTTAACATGCATTTCTTATTTATCCTAAACAGTTTGTAATTGTAGCTTTCAAGGACTAGAACTTTGTATTACAGTTTTAAATGAGTTGCATAGGTACAATACCTTGCAGTATGTTATCACAAAATGACCTTAAATTTGTATCAATATACAAAAATCCATACCAGTGTAAAATATTTGAGACTAGTAGTTGCTCTTTAATTTAAAAGTGGATTCAATAATCTACCATTTTATTTTGTCAATCTTATACCCTTCCTTTTTTTTTTCTCAATAGATAGGAGAGAAAGAAGGATAGAGGAAAGAAAAAGAAAAAAAAATAAAGAAATTCCATAATCTAGCCTCCTTTGTTTAGCTTCCTTCCTGATAATGACCAATAACAATTTGCAACTAACTCCTTTAAACAATGATAAACATCCATAGCACACCAAATAACCAAAAAATACCCACCCCACCTCTTGGGAATGTGGGCATTGTGTTTTTAAAATTACTTCCTGCTGTCTAGAGAAGATGACATCTTTAGGGGACCCTGAGTAATTGGGAGAATGGTCAAGTCCTGGGAGAGCTGGCTATATCATTCATTGTCCAGTCTCTGTGTGATGGGAAATTGCAGGGCTTAACAGAAGTTCTAGCTAGAGTAGTCAGTGAGGCTGGACCATCTCAGCTAACCATTTTGAAGTTTTCTTGGATGCAGATTTTTGAAGAAACTGTAACAGAGGCTTCTGAGAGTCTGATTCACCTAAGTTACTTGTCTTGTCTTCATTGGTATCTGTTCTTTTTGTTCTGTAACATACAAACTTTCAAAGGTAACATACATATATGCATTAACACAAGTATGAAATGTGTGGTGTTCGAAAATCAGCTAAAGATGATTTTCTTTCTTTCTTTCTTTTTTTTTTTTTTTTTTTTTTTTTGGTTTTTCGAGACAGGGTTTCTCTGTGTAGCTTTGTGCCTTTCCTGGAACTCACTTGGTAGCCCAGGCTGGCCTCGAACTCACAGAGATCTGCCTGGCTCTGCCTCGCGAGTGCTGGGATTAAAGGCGTGGGCCACCACCGCCCGGCTCTTTTTTTTTTAAAGTTACAGGACCATTGCTTTTATGATTCTAGATGCAAACAAAACAAAACAAAACAACAGTATTTTCAATAGAAAAAAATCACAAATATGATTAATTATAGTTTCTCTCAGGAGCAGAGTGACAACAGAAAATGTATTAATCTAATTTACATTTACTGACTAAAGGCAATGGACTAAGGGACCTGGGAATTGACTAAGGGATCTGGGAATCGCCTCAATGTTTCTAACTATGTTTTCTAAAAAATTACCTTTTTGAGGTGATAGGCTAGAAAGTTGAACTTTTTTGTTTGTTTGTTTGTTTGTTTTTCAAGACAGGTTTTCTCTGTGTATCCCTGGCTGTCCTGGAACTTGTTCTATAGACCAGGTTGACATCAAACTCACAGAGATCCTCCTGCCTCTGCCTCCTGAGGGCTGGGATTAAAGGCGTGGAAAGTTGAACTTTTAATTTTTATTCTGATGGCTATTTCTAAACAGATGAAAACCATGTTTCTGCCTATGGATTAACAAAGGACACCGGTGCCTGTGTTTGCCCATCCCTCTCTCCTTTCTTGCGCTACCTCTGTTTACTTGGTTGCTTTGATGTGTCTCAAGGAATTTTCCTTTTTCTTCCCGGGGTTGCCGTTTGTGGCGGTAGGGGCTTTTCGTCTTCTTCGCCTCTCCTTCCCTCTCTCCTGTCTTTTTCTCTTTATTCAGATGAATATGAGTTTCTTCTGCCTCCTTCCCATCTCTCCCTACTTCCTTCTGCATCTGCTTCACTGTAAATATGATTTTCTGTTTTCTGTTTGAGTATGTAAAAGGCATTTGTCAGCTTTATAATTTCATTTGGATTGCATAACCAAACTGTAATATAAATCTCCATCCATGCCCTATGAAATGATGACATGTGTCATGAGGACTCTGTAGCCAACAAGATTTATCCTGTATCATTTAGTCTCAGAGCTGTTCACACGTAGACAGATCAGCATATACATCATCTATCTTGTGATTTTTCTTGGTTTCTTCCTTCATGTTTACAGTCAAGATTTTCAGCCAAGATTTTCCCAGTCAAACCTGATTTTTATTAATTTAGAAAGAATCCATAGCTTTTCATTTTCTCTGGAAACAAAGGTATAACCTCTCTTTCAACATAACACATTTTCTTACTTCCATTCTGAAATTAAGACATTCTTAAAATATATAAGCTTGTTTAATTCAGCAGTTTTTTTTCACAATCCAATGTCTTAGTAGCTATTTATTTCATCAGCATTTAAAAAATGTAAAGTTAATAAAATACTATATAGGATCCAGATGCCCTGTGTTATGGTGTTTCACACTCTTACATGGCTTGTTATTTTTATCTTACTGTATTCATTCTAAAAGATTTTACTACTTTCAAACTATTTATTTATTTACATATTTATTTTTAGTACTGTCTTTACCTTTTTTTTTCTTTCTTCAGCACCTAAGCATATTTTCAAGCATATTGTTCCTGTTCAGTGGTTTTTCTCATTCTGAACCTGGCTTTCTACATACCTGGTTCTGGGAAAATGTTGCAAAGACCTAATTATGTGCATCTGCAGGTTCCTTTGCAGCTCTGCTTAGCATATGATGCTTTTGGCTGGTTCTGTCTCCCTTTAGGACCATGAGAGCTGAGACTCTCCACTTCATATTCTATCCATCCGTTTCCACTCTCTCCTCTGAAGTCCCACCTACCCTCTTCTAACTAGCTATTGGCCATTCGGCTCTTTATTAAACCAAATAGGAGGTGCTTAGGCAGATGATGTAAAAGAGAGGCATTATCACACAGAGTGATCAAATATCCCACAACACCTGTGCACACTTGTTGTTCTCTTGTTTCCCCCTCCCTGCTTGGTCATGATTCCCTGTCCTCTGTCTTTTAGTCTTCCCTCAAGGGAAAGTAGATGAAGGAGCTCCAGATGTGGAACCCTTTCCTCTGATTCCCTTACTTTCAAAAAAACAGAAAATTTCTTCCTTTCCTTCCCAGTGCTCCCAACATGTGGTCTTCCTTTATTGCCACAGAAAACAGGTAAGATGACAAACCCCATAAGACATTTACTATGTTAAATGTGTATTTATAAAAATACTATATGTGTATAGTTTACATGGAGAACACACCAAAAAAAAAAGATGTAGCATATGGTCTACATCTTTTGTAATAACAGACATCCATAATTTTTTGTATTAATTATTATTATTATTGTTTTATTTTATTTTTTTTTCAAGACAGGGTTTCTCTGTGTAGCTTTGCGCCTTTCCTGGATCTTGCTCTGTAGACCACGCTGGCCTTGAACTCACAAAAATCCACCTGCCTCTGCCTCCCAAGTGCTGGGATTAAAGGCATGTGCAACCACCACCCGGCGAAATCCATAATTTTAAATCTTGACCAAGTGAAATCAAGCCTGGCAAGAAATTAATTACTCTTGGAGGTGAAAAATAATTCAAAGAAACATTTAGTTCCTTCAGTTCATCTGAAATTTCCTTCCATGCATTATAATCTATTGGCAATATGTGATAGCTACATGAAGATGTGCTTCTTTAATCAGAATAAAAACTTGTTTGGAATCTCACAATTTGACAACTCCAAACAGTTGTCTCCTATTTGTCTTCAAAATACATTTTGATTTAGTGTAATTCTTTTCTTCAATAATTTTTATTTGCATGGTAGATTACATGTCTATCAAATTGGTATTTGTTCAAAATATCTCTGAATTTATTATAATACTGACATACCCCTCATAATGATTTATTCAAGTAATATATTTGGTCATTTGCAACACAGCAGTGAGAAATAGTTTGAATTGATAGCTAATGATAGCTGAGTTTGAGAATATCTTACATTTCAAAAGCTGTCATCTTAAATTTTAGGCCGCAGTCCTTGTCTATCATATTTTTCTGTGGTACTATTTGATTTTATGTTTGCTTCAGAGATCTAGAAAGTGACAACGATGTGAATGATACTTTAAAATTTCTTATAAGAACTTTGATATCTTAATTTGTAACTCCACCTACTAACACATTTAAGTCTTCACATTAAACAGAATTCTCATACAATGACATCTCTGAGGTATGCTAGTTTGAAAAAGTTCTATTTTTAACTGTTGAAATAATGGCTGCTGTTTAAGTGATAAAATTGATTGTTTTCATAGGAGCAACACTAAATGGGAGCAGTGTGTGTGTGTGTGTGTGTGTGTGTGTGAATAATTATTCAAGTAGAAGATGTGATGGATTTGAGAGAGAATAAAGTGACACAAGAGGAATTGGAGCAATGAGACTGAACAGTGAAAATGATGTAAATACAATAATCATGTATGAGGTGGTGAAAATATTTTAATAGGCAAAAGATGCTATTTTCAAAATTGTCTAATTACTTTTTGTCTGAGTCCCCTGTGATATTTTCCCCATTATATTAGGTTTCTGTAACAATGTCTTCTATTTCTGTGATACTTTGTGGTCATTACATTCATAAAAAACTATCGAAAGTGCTTTTTATGCCACCATAGTGAATGTCATATTCTTTTTAATTTGCATTTGTGGAGAAAAGAAACTCACTGTTATTGGAGGTTTTAGGAATTGGTGTTTAATCTGTAGTAGCGAACTGTAAGTAGCAAACATACTGCTTACAGCAAGATATTTAGCTCCTGGAATGCAGAGTATTGTTTCGTATGATATACATACACACAACCCATCTCAAAGTACAGAGCCAAAATACAGATAAAAAACTCTCAGAATGTTTGTGTAAGATATTAGATTTTGTTTAAACCACTACCACATTTCATGATTTGAGCAAATATTTTATATACACAATGTTTTCCTTCATCCCTTGTATATATACATAATTCATGGGGATTCAACAGATATTTACCAAAAAGTTCCAAGAATCTCAATATCATAGATGTTTTGTGTTTTTTACATTTTCTAAAATTATTTGACATATCAATCTATAAGTGGGCATTTGCTTATTTTTACAAATATTTGAAGAAATGTACTATTCCAGTGTAAATCAGTATACTTAAGCATTCAAGTACATTTTGTAAATATTTCAATTTTAAAACATTTAATTTTGAGAAGAATATTTTATATGCATTTTTAGTATATCATAAATATTCAACACTAAGCTCTTTATTTTAGTCATAAAAGTTAGCATATTAAATTAGAATTCTGAGTGACAGATACCATGTCAAAATTAAATTAATTTTCTTCTTAAACATGGCAAGATTTGGCCTAGTAAATTACTTAGGATCTAATGAGGAAAGTAGTTAGAATCAACCATAATGATAAGTATAGTATAAAAACTGCCACAATAAATCATAATTGCCCAATATAATATGACAAACTTGTTTTAGACAACAAAAGAAAAAGTACATGTGGAGTTGAAATTTTCTTTGGACCTCCAACTGGCTGCCAAATAAGGACTTATTATTAATTATGAATGCTCGTCTTTAGTTTAGACTAGTCCTTCTTGCTCTTTTAAATTAATTTAGTCTGTTTCTATTCATCTACATTTGCCTCAGAGATTTTTATCTTCATTCTGTATGTCCTACTTTCTTGCTTCCTCTGTGTCTGTCTTTCTGGCCTCTGGCCTTTCCCTGTAATCTCCTTTTCCTTCTTCCCCAGTCTAAATTCCTCCTCCTATTTACTCTGCCTGCCAAGAAGTTTTGACTATACCTCCTCCCTTGCTATTGGCTGTTCAGGTTTTTATTAGACCAATCAGGGATATTAGACAGGCAAGGTAAAACAGTAACACATCTTACATAATTAAACAAATGCAACACATCTTTACATAGTTAAACAAATATTACACAACATAAACAATTGCAACATATCTTTGCATAGTTAAACAAATATACTGTAACATAAATGTAAGAGTGTAATTTATTCCTATTGTATAAAGTCCATGTGAAAACACAATGCTTTAATAGATTAGTGGATTTTGACTTATTATATGGACCAACTTCAAAGAATCACTTTCTCCTGTATTTATACAGTATGGTAGATATAAAACTGAAGAAATATCTAACTGGTTCAAATGTTTTTGTTATTACAAGTCTTTGTTCAGTTGTACAATAGAAAACTCTCTATAATAGGAATTGTTTGCAATACCTTTCAGTACAACCCTTCTCTCATGCTTACTGAAATGTTTTGTATATTAATTAGATCTCAAGAGATGGGGCATATCACACTTTCACAGATAACTAATGATGATTGTAGACTCTTAGAATACAGAATTACTATAAGTTAATAAATATATGTTTTGTACTAATAAAGTGAATAGCTACCATAAGAAGATCCAGACCCCAGCACCTTATTGCCTCTTCACAACAAATCCACAAAGCCTAATTATGGACTTGAAAAATGAGGCTTAAAAAGGTTGGAAACTAGTTCAAGGTCAAACAACTATTCAATGTTTGAGAAATAGAGGTCATTTGATCTTTATTACATTGGGTTGCTCCAAGAAACAGTGCAGTGAAGCTCACTCATTTTGTACTTGGGGAAGTAAAGTGTAGCAAGATGTGTTTACAAAGTTACAAAATATTCCTCTTCCTACTCCTGTGAAAGAAATTCCTCATGAAAGATTGTCTCTTATGAAGAACAAAAATGATTTGCCTTTCACTACTGGCACTTTCAATCCTTAATCTTATTGTGTCTCAGTTTTACTTGCAGTATGTGTTTTTATTGATAAATCTGAACTGTTACTTGTGGGAAACGAATGTCTTAAATAATAATTTTATTCTCTATCATTTTTCTGAATATTTATATATTGTCTCATTTCTAATAAACCCTGCTTTGTTGAGTTACAAAACACAAACTGATGAATCTAGTTCAGTTTGACCTCCAAATAAAGTGGATAGATTTCACCAGCCCAGAGGGAAAGTCTACTTCTATAAGCTAGGGCTATCTTTTACATCAGGTTTACCTGTTTCAAATTTTAACACCTATATTTTTTTATTAACTTGAAGGATTCTTGCAATATTGGACACCCCATTGCCATCTCTGATGTATTTATTTTCCTTGTTACAGGTTTTTTTAAACAAATTACAATAAATGTTGCCAGTTGCTGATATACCCTCTAGTACTGTTATATCTCAGAATGAGGAGAGACTGGCTTGACTTCAGTCTGCAAAAACCGGTACTAATCTGTTACTTCAGACAATGATCTAGTTTTGACTGGGATATTTGAATATGTGAATAAGTGATGCCCTGCAGGATTATTTTCTGACCTAAATCTAATGCTTGACAAACTATAAAAGAATAGATATATAATATCTGGATTCAGAAGCAGAAAGTGTATAAAGGGTAGAGAGAATACAAGAACTGCATGCTAATACAATTGCATGGAGAGGATGAGTAGACATTTTAATAAAATATTTGATCATTTTCAGCTATCATAATCCAGTCCTCAAGAAGGAATCATAAAGGAAGTGGGCAATTAAATATATTGGCTTTGAATTTCCTTTCCCATGGGAAACACTTACATCTGGTTGGGAGTTCACTTTTCTATCAGTGATTCCTTGGTTCTATATTTTGTCTCATTGATCAAATCTACATTCCTTTTGTAATTTTTTGGGATGGAATTTAGGATATCATGAATGATACATACACATTATGCCTTGGAGCTAAAACCACATCTATGCAAACCTATATTTTTAAGGACACTTTTTTTGCAAGTTAAAATATTTCATAAGGTTAATGTTATTAGTAGAAATACAGCAACCATGATGATTTCCATGTGCCTAAATGCAACATTCAAAATAATAGGGAAATATTATTCTCTGGATGTCTCTATTTTAATGACTACTTCATAATATTGCACAAGCAATGACAAAATAACAGGCTATAATAAATTACCAATATGATAATTTCATAATCATAACTATTATAATTTGAAATTTGAAACTTATGACCAGTAGTTATTACTAGATTTTTAACACCATATAAAAATAGTAATGATAGTTGATATCCTTCGTTGTTCATTGATCTAAAAGTAACTTCCTGCTTGATTTTCCATTTCAAATAAATGAGCTCTTCAGTAACGGTTACACTTTATCACTGTGTGCGCCACTGTTCACTTTTACAAATTCGCTAAATAATACTCAGCTGGAGTTAGTGAAACTTAATCCACTCGACCTTAAGGGGATTTCAGTCAGAAAAATAATCACCTGTCCCCAGAAACATAGCAATGTTCAGTTACTTCTTACAGCGAAGAATAATACTCTTTTTCCTACTGGATACTACTCCGAAAAATGAAGTCAGGTAAAGAACAAATGGGCACTAGGAAAGGGTGGTGTTTCCTTATTAGAAAGATTGGGGAGGAAAGGGAAAGATAGAGAAATAGGGAGGGAGGGAGGAAGAGAGAGAGAGAGGAGAGAGGGGAGAGAGAGAGAGAGAGAGAGAGAGAGAGAGAGAGAGAGAGAGAGAGAGAGAGAGAGAGAGAGTTTTCTTTAAGAGTGTATCCCCTGGTAAGTCGATCATGCTCTAAAACCCTAACCATTAATAATCATTAAGAGGGCATATGTTAGGTGATAAAAAAGAGAAGATTTATTTTAAAAAAATTGTAGAAGAAAATAAATTGAGGAAAATGATTTGAGACTTAGCAAGATCTGGTTTTAGAGCCATAAAGTTCCACCTGACACTTGAAGAGTTAACAATTGAATCATATAGTCCTTATATTCTGGAGAAGATGTTTGCATTATAAAAACAAAATAAGATAAATCATAGACTGATTAATTATTCAGATTTACCCTGACATAGTCTCCCTCATTTATGATGTGTTTCTAGAGTTAGACACTGCTTTCTAGTTTTCATTTGCAACTTCTTCCCACTTAGACTTCCAATTTCAAACTCATATTTTACAATCAACTTCCTTCTTCACAACTTTAAAGGTATTGAAATTGAAATCCAGTTTCCGCAGGATTGAAAGGGCAGTGCATACAAGTAAACACAGAGAGAGGTATTAAAGGTGACATAACTTTGTGGACATGACATAATATAGAAATTAGACATTACGGTTTTCTTATATGCAAATTAAATATGCTAATATTGAACCTTGTTGCTTTATGGGATGTTATAAAGCAAAAGGGATCAAAATAGGAAAAGTCTTCTAATGTTCAAAATGTTATACAAAGAGACAATACTTTACTGATGAAAAAGAAAGAAAAAATAAGGTCAAGGTTAGCACTCTCTCAAAATACATAGTTACTGCTTTTTGTAGAGTATGTTTTATATTCAATGCATTTGATTAAATATGTTTAGCTTGTTTTCACCTTTGCTGTGAGGAACTCACCTCTGAATTGAGTCCTGCTGACATTTTCAGTATTTCACTCTGGGAAACAGCAGCATCCTTGCTGAATGGCTGCTATCCTTTCTGTACAGATGTTGACTCATCTGGAGTGAATGCACTATAAGAAGGAGAATTGAGATTTTAATTTACTAAGCAGGGAGGCAAATTATGTAATTAGCTGATAAGCATTTAAGCAGAAATTTAACAGAAGGAATCTTGTAGGGAGCATGTTAGAATCACATGAAGACATAAATATTGCTGTGGCATAAAAACTGAACTTAGGAATTCTATAATGGGTATAGTCTCACCTAGTTTTCTATTATATACTTGATATTTCACGTTGTATATAATAGACTTGTTTTTAAATCTAGCTTGTCTCTCTTCTTTTGAAGGATTCATCTTTGAGAAAAAATACTGAAAAAATAATGTAGACAAAAACTATGATATATTAAAAGTACTTCATAGACCAGGCTTTTTTTTTTTTTTTTTTTTGGTTTTTCGAGACAGGGTTTCTCTGTGTAGCTTTGCACCTTTCCTGGAACTCGCTTTGGAGACCAGGCTGGCCTCGAACTCACCTCTGCCTGCTGGACCTCTGCCTCCCGAGTGCTGGGATTAAAGGCGTGCGCCACCACCACCGCCCGGCTGGACCAGGCTTTTTATAGACTGGGGTTTCATTTTCGGATAGTTTTGTAATTAATTGTGTACAATATAAAGTAAACTAATTGACATTAGTTTGACATTAATTGACAAACTAAATGACATTAGTTTACTTTATATTGTAAAATATAATTGAAATATATGATCCAAGTGGTAGACATCATTTCCACAGTTTCTGTGTATATATGCTAAGCATCAGCCAGTCCCTGGTTTTTACCACCACCACTTTCATCATTTACATGGACCAAACATTTGTGCATTCTTCAGGTAGATATAGAAAGATAATATAGTTTTGAGTTGCAACTGGGACATATTTTTCAAATCCATGTTGTATTCTCTTTTAAAAAATTATGAAGTCTCTTTCTAGAAATATCCATCATTTTTATAATGGTTTCATTTTCATTTTTATTCCAAACAGTCAGAATTGGTCTTCATGGTTTATTTGAAAATAAGATTGGTGGTATTAGTTGTCAATATCATGAACTGAAATGCTCCAGTACTGAAGAATAAGGGCAGAATGAAGGAGGGCAGTTAGACACTGAAAAAGAGGGGCCTATTTCACTTCAGAGTTTACAGCAGTGGTTCCTGAAGAATCACCAAAGGTGCAGCAAAGACTTCAGGGGAGATGAGTACCCTCATTCTGATTCTATTTTTATTTAGCCCTACCTTACTTTGAGAGATCAAAAAATGATGAGAAATGCAATTGCTTTGGAGTTCAGTGTCACAGAATTCTGACCCTGAGAGCTGAGGGCTCAAGTTCTAATGAGTGTGTGTGTGTGTGTGTGTGTGAGTGTGTGTGTGTGTGTGTGTGTGTGTGTGTGTATGTGTGTATGTGTGTGTGTGTGTGTTTTATTAGCATTCCTTAGAGCAGCAGATATTTTTAAAATGGATGACAATAAGTTAGTGCAGAAAACTCATGATGGCAATTAATTTTCATTTTATACAGCAGATGTTTGCTCAGTGCCAAATAAACCTGTTCAGTTTACCCCATGTCTTAATGTACCCTATCTATTATTTACACGTGAGCACATGCACCACTGAGAAATGGAATACCAAGGGCATGGCAGGGGTGGATCAAGACAGCTGGTGAGGTGATGGCTTAAAAATCAAAGTTCTTGGCTGGAATTCAAGACTGGAAATAATTCATAAACAAGAGACCTCACTTATTAGTTTATTTGTTTGTTTTTATTGTCATTTGTCTTTGGCACTGAGTACTTGTGACCTTAAAATCACCAGTTCAGGGTGTGCTTTCTTATCAGATATTCTATGAAGTATAAAATAATAAAATCGATGCTTACATTCTTAAAGGCCTTCTTTCAAGTACCATATATAACTCACTAAATCTTGATATCATTCTTACACAAATTAATAATTTTAATAACCTTGAAAGCACATTCAACTTTCAAATAGTGTGTGAATATTTGTGAATTTTTTGTATAGTAAATAATAGAATATATGTCAAATTAGAGTACAGAGTCTACACATTGCAAAAATCACCTTAGTTTACTGTTAATATAAATTAGAATTTATTTTTTTTTTGTTTGTTCTTCGAGACAAGGTTTCTCTGTGTAATTTTGGTGCCTGTCCTGGATCTCGCTCTTCAGACCAGGCTGACCTTGAACTCATAGAGTTCTACCTGCCTCTGCCTCCTGAGTGCTGGTATTAAAGGCGTGCGCCGCCGCCGCCGCCACCACCACCCAGCTTTAATGTATTTTTTTTCAATCAAATGTCCCTGAGGGAATAATGAAAGGTGATTTTAAGATAGTGTACTGACCTTACAAATTTTTAGTTTTTTTATTCACAGGTTCTAGTTTTTTTTTTCACCTGCTAGATATACTATAGGAGTATTCCAGCTTTGTGTTAAAATTTATGGATATTATTAATTATTTATCATAGACAAGATTTAGGAGTGAAAGTTGAGGGGAAAAGTAGTCATGTTAGGACTTTCTGGTACTTTAATTTAATATAGTTTAATTTAATAACACGTTTAATTTGTTTGTTATTGCTTTTTACCAACTTTTTAATCTATCTATCTATCTATTTATTTATTATTTATCTTTAATTTTCAATACATCCTGACCACAGTTTCCCCTCCCTCCACTCCCCAAGTCACCCCAACCTCCCTTTTACAACCAGCATTCATTTTTTAACAACATAAAATATATTAAGATAAAACAAAGCCATCATATCAAAGTTGGACAAGACAGATCAGCAGAAAAATAAGAGTCCTGAGAGAAGGTAAAAGAATCAGAGACCCACTAGTTTATGCATTCAGGAATCCCATAAGCATATTAAACTTAAAGCTATAATATATATATATATATATATATATATATATATATATATATATATATATATATTTATTCACAGGTCCTGGTGCAGACCTGTGCTTACTGCTTCAGTCCCTGTGAGTTCATTTGAGCTTTGCTCAGTTGTTTTTGAGAGCATTATTCTCCTGGTTTCCTCCATCTGGTCTCTCTCCCCACTCCATCTGCCTTCTCTTCTTTGGGGTTCCTTGAGCTCTGAATGGAGAGATTTGATGGAAACATTCCAATTAGAGCTGTATGTTCCAAGGTCTTAATATTTTCATAAGGTTTGGCTGTGGGTCTCTGTATGGATTCCCATCTCCTGCAGAAGGAAGCCTCTCTGATGATGGCTGAGTAAGGCACCGATCTTTAAGTGTGAAGGAATATCACCAGGATTCATTTTATTGTTTTTACCCTAGCCATTTTTATGGTTTTACACTAGGTGTCTGGGCTATCTAGATTCTGGTTCTCGGTCACTGAAGTACTGTCAGGTATGAGTTCTGTGGTGATATTGTGTTCCCCAATATATTGCGCACCCTAATAAACTTATCTGTGGTCAGAGAACAGAACAGCCACTATATATTGAGGCCAGAAAATGGTGGCACACACACCTTTAATCCTAGCATTCCAAAGGCAGAGATCCATTTGGATCTCTGAGTTCAAAGCCACACTGGAAACAGCCAGGCATGGTGACACAAGCTTTTAATCCCAGGAAGGGATGGCAGGAAGCAGAAAGGTACATAAGGCACGAGGACCAGGAACTAGAGCCTGGTTAATCTTTTACGCTTTTAGCAGCAGTTCAGCTGAGAGTCATTCAGGTGAGGACTCAGAGGCTTCCAGTTTGAGGATTCACGATCAGCTGAGAAGTTGGCAAGGTGAGGTCAGCTGTGGTTTGTGTGCTGTCTCTCTCATCTTCCAGCATTCACCCCAATACCTGGCCCTGGGTTTGTTTTTATTAATAAGACCTTTTAAGATTCATGTTACAGAGTTCGATCTCATGGAATGGGCCTTCAGTCAAATCAGTCATTATTCGTTACTTCACAAGATTTGTGCCACCATTGTCCTAACATATTTTGCAGCCAGGACAGAGGGTAAGTCAAAGGTTTGGTGTTTGTGTTAGTATTTTTGCTTCTCCTTTGCTTACCTCCTGTGGTGATATATTTTGCCCCCCAATATATTGTGTACCCTGATAAAGCTTATCTGGAGATGAGAGGAAAAAGCCAGCCACTATATTAAACATAGAAGTCAGGCAGTGATAGCACATGCCTTTAATCCTAGCATTCAAGAGGCAGAGATCCATCCAGATCTCTGTGAGTTCAAGGCAACATTGGAAACAGAGCCAGGCATGGTGGCACATGCCTTTAATCCCAGCACTAACCATATAGGTCTGGAGGTCTGTACAGACAGACAGGTAGTGATGTAGCTGGGCGGAGAGAGGAAGTAAGAAGGTAGGGACAGAAAGGCATATAGGCGTGAGTATTCAGGAAGTAGGTCTCTCTGGAGGCTGAGGCTTGGTAAGGTGAGGTTGGCTGTGGCTTGTCCTGTTCCTCTGATCTCTCAGTTTTAACCCCAATATCTGGCTATCTGGCTCCAAGTTTTTTTTTTTTTTTTTTTTTTTTTTTTTTTTTTTTTTTTTAGTAAGACCGATTAGCAATTCATCTTACAACCTCCAGAGTACTTTTCTGTGCCATAGACACTAGTACAATATGGGGTGAAGATTCTATGTAGTCACCAGGTCAACCTCTCCATGTTCAATGAATTGTGTGAGTGATATCTTCAGGAATGGGACCTCACTGAAAACTTATTGTCTTCTCAACAGCCTGGACTGTTTGGGTATTTCCATGAGATACTTTCATCTAACTACTCAATTGAATGAAACCCAGTCCTAGCTCTAGAAGCATCGTTTAGTGAAAAGGGATGGCCAGTAAGGGCTCCATCTCCCTCATTATTTAAAGACTACCTTATCTGGCCTTGATATATTTTAGGAAGTTTTCACTGCACTAGGTTTCCATACTGCCCCATAAATGCTCTTCAATTCTATTTCTCTATTTTCCTACATTCTCTGCCTCAATCCTATCTCCTTCCCCCCTTTCCATATGATCTTCCAGATCTAATTCCCCACCTAGCTCCAGTCCACCAATAAAATCTATTCTTTTTCCCCCCTCAGGGAGATCCACATGCTCCCCTAGTCCCTATGCCTAATCTCCATGTTTACAGATTGTAGATTGGTTATCATTTATTTAGTGGCCAGTCAACTGTTATCATACCTACTATACACAGATTCCGAGGCTACTCTTTTAAAAGCTGATAAACAATTCAAAATTGTTATTTGGTGTGATCATTATATCTGCAAACTGGAAGTCATCCACGTAAAAAAAAAATCAGCTCTTTCTTTGATAATGGGAAACAAGACTTTGAGAAACAGAAATTTGCAGAGTTTAAATTAGGAGGAGATAAGGAAAGCATTAGTGTTTGAACATCAAACGCTGCTTGGAGAAGGCAGCCCTGGTTTGATGCTGCATTAAACTTGCCCTGGATGTGTCCTGGGCCTTGATATCAATAAAATGATAAGCTGCATCTACTGAAAATGGTCAGACTCAAATGAGCAAAACTTTGAGGCATTGCAGGACCTACAAGTGTGAAGTTTTGCTCTGTGAGTTTAATTCAGTGAGTATAGGAAAGATTTTGATTATATTAATGTCTCATTAAAATATTACTGATTTTAAAAATAGATTATCAATATAGATTATTATTCCAGATAGCAAAATTCAAAGATAAATATATTTTTTTCGTTAGGTTTCATGTCACCAAATCTTTCAGTTGTTTCTGACAATGAATAAGGTTTTTCAGTAGGGTTTTGGGATCACCTTTTCATACTAATTATTCATTAATATGCAAAGCATTGTACATTTATCTTTAACCTATAGAGATCACATATATATATATAATTATGTAATTTAAATAAACTTAATGGTTCTTAGATGTTTAATTTTCTGTGGTTATTATATTTAGAATTTGCTACTTATAGCTTTATGTATATAAGATGATATCATCTTCAAATAGAGATTATTTTACTTATTCTTTTGTAAGGTAAACACATTTCATTACTTACTGCTTTATTTCTCTGGCTGCTGAGTCCAGTAATATATGCATTGCAAATATCAAGAAGAAAGATTTACTAATATTTCACTTGCACATGTTATATTACAGGTGAGTTGTCACATAATCCCTGATTATTTTAAAATACATTCATTCTTTTTCAATTTCTTTACAGTATATATTTGTGTAATTATTAAATTTCATTAACTATTTTTCTAATACTATTATAATGATTGTGCATTTTTGTTTATCCTATCATTATGATATATCATTTTAAATATTTCTGCGATTGCATTTATTTTACTTTTGTTTAAATTATTATAATTCTAACTATGTTGGACCCTTTGAAAGTGTTCACAAGACTTTAAATGTTACACTCTTGTTTTTCAATACATTGATTTACTTTCTGTTACAAAGTATTACTATTATCCATGTTTTTTTAATTTCAAAAAAATTTAAATGTCATATATGTGGTGATTGCACCTGACCCTATGGAAATACACTTTTTCCTTCTGAGTTTGATATTACCAGTATTTCAACAGTCTTTTCTGATAGTCCTAACTTTCCAAAAATGTCTATCCTAAACAGTATATTTTTCACTGGGACCAATAACATACTAGCTACATTTCTACATTGCAAGTTCCCCACATCTATGAGTATTGTTCAGTTGATTAATTCATGTTTTCACTACTTTATTGTCATCCTTTAAATATTATATGTAAACGCATTTTTTGAAAATTTGTATTTTATAAAAGACACTAGAGACTGATTTAATCCATTTTGTTAACCAAGAATTAACTTTGCTCTGTGTTAATAGAACTGTGAACAGCAGAAGCTCACCTGGAAATCTTGGCCATTGAGGGTACAAGGCTTAGGTGTAGGACCCATCAACCCAAAGGATTAGCATGAAAATGTCCACAAGCTACCGTGCAGGTTTAAGACTTGTGGCTCCAGCCACTCAGGTGGGAGGGCATATTTATCTGAACTTCATCCACCAGCAGCCTTAGCACTTTACAGCTTTTATTGTTCTTGCCTTTGGCAGCATTAAGCAGTGGCAATCACAGATAGCAAAAAGCAAGAACAAGTCATATTTTCTAGTCTCAGAAGTCTTTTAGGGGACTTACTCACTGGCCTACTCAATCAACAATGAAATCTGAGGCTCCTGGACATCAAGCCCTGCCTGGCACTCTTCTGGATGTGCAACCAGTTCTTTACTTTGGCTCCAAAGAGTTCTCCTTGTCTTTGGTTACCTGCCTTCTCTGTTGATTTGTTCTGTTCGTTCTCTGGACCTCTGGACCTCTGGAGCAGCCATCTCTGATTCTGTACTCTCAATGTGGTTGCTATCTTTGCTTCTGCATTTGCTCTCCTGTCCTTCTGCCGTTCTGACTATGCTACCATAACCAGCCCAACTTGCTAATCATAAAGATAAGAAATATGCAAAAGGACACTCAAGAGTAGGCTTCTGTTAGGCAACCTCTCACAAAGTGAGGCAAAGAGTATGGTTAAGTAGCAAGGAAAAGAGTTAAATAAGGTTATCTGCTACAATCCCATCAGACAACACTTTATGCAAATGAGGTATCACACTGGTACCAATCACATTTATCCCTCATGCAAATGAAAGAGTGTATCTGCAACATTGAGAGACCTCTGCTGAACTACCTGAGAAAGGTAGTTTTCTTCTCTGGGTGAAAATGATTACAAAATCATCTTAAGCTTATGCTTGCATATGCTGGTTTATATCACAGTACATGATATGAAAGTAGTCATTGTCATGATAATATCTTCTTGAACTTGAGGTATGCTTTAGGAGCATGTAGTTGTGGTCACCATGCATCTGCTTTAAACAATCTAATTAGTCTTCCAAGTAGACAGTCCAACTATCCACTTAACGGATCAAACTCATTACTGAAGGCAGCCAAATCAACAGGACAGAATCTAACTGCAGTCAATCTAGGTGAATTTGTGGTGGCTCAAAACAACTTAGTTTGTTTACATGAGAAAAAAAATAGAGGTTTATAATCAAATCTTATTTATAAAATTATCAGTGTAGCAGTATTTGTCAATGTTCAGAGAATTAACTCCTCCTGCCTATTGTCAATGGAGAGGTGGGTCATTTTAGTATACTCACCCCTTCTTTCTCCTCTGTCTCTAAAGTTTTTAATGAAAACCTCATTGTTGTGCCATTATAATTGAGTCTGAATTAATCTACACAGCATTAACTATGACTTAGTTTGTAGTAGTTGAGGTTATTACAAGTTGACCAAATGCTGCTGGAACCACCTTGTTTAGTGTGGTATTTTATTTACCTGAATATTTCCTAAAATTCTCCAATATTCACATATATAAGATCTTTTCATTTAACTTAGATAATTTGAGAGAATTTGCTTCTCCCAAAGAGAAGTTCACATAAAAACATATTCTACATTTTTGAGAATTCCACTCATGGGTACTATATTTACATCATTTCTATTCCTTCCTCTTCAAAAATGAACTCTGTGCATGTCCCTTTCTCTCTCTCAAATGCTAAAAGAAATCAGTGATATAGTTTGTATTGTGTGGTAGTGTGTGTTATGTATCTTTAGGAAAATATGAAATTTCTTTTTTCAAAGGTAGAGTCCTTTAAAGAAGAATCACTAGTTCATGTTTTATGTATTCTAGCCACCCTGTCTAGTATTTTTAGATAGTTGCCAACGGTGAGAGGAATATTTTTAGTCCGAGATAACCCATTTTATTTCCACAGCACAGTCCTGTTCCAGTAAGTGAAAATGTGTATGTGACCCTTATTTTAGAGAAAGTTTGGTTAGATTTATAAAAAGAAATAAAGCCATGGACATAATATTCTAGAGGGCTAGTTTTTATGTATGAAAACAAAAACATATGATGACATAATGACCAAAATAAAAAACAATCATTGTTCTCCCAAAGGGCAACAAATAAAAACTCCAATGCCAAGAATGGGTTTCCTATTTTAGAGCGGTTGGCAAATGAGGTTCATTAGACCCCTAAACATTAAGGGCTACTGACAATGTTATTGGTTATTATATAAATCTCAACAATAGGGCCATATTTTTGAATACATCATGTAATTGAGTGATGAAACAGAAGATGGAGTTAACAAACTCTTGCTTACTTGCAAGCTTCAACCCTACTTATTAGCTTCCATAGTGTTGGAAGGGGCTATACATGTTACCTAAGTAGAAAAATAATCATTAATCTTTACCAGATGTCAACATTGCTAACTACAATTTTGATTGGCATGAGAAGACACACTCACTGTTGTTATAATAATGCAAACATCCTGAAAGTAAACATGTCTTTCTAATTGCTTATACATCCTATTTCACAAGAAGAAAACTCACACCACTCACACCATTGTCTCACCAAGAATCTGTGATTAGAGAGGTCATGGGTCCCAGAGGATAAACTGCTCCTGTCTTTTTTTTTTTTTTGAGACAAGGTTTCTCTGTGTACCTTTGTGCCTTTCCTGGAACTCACTCTGTAGTCCAGGCTGGCCTTGAACTCACAGAGATCCACCTGGCTTTGCCTCCCAAGTGCTGGGATTAAAGGCGTGCAACACCACCGCCTGGCCTGTTACTCTTATAAAAGAGCATGAAAATATTGACTTTAAACTCCCAGTAACTATCATTATAACCATAGATTTGTGAATCTTTCATTCTCTTCTTCTTCTCTTCCTCCTTCTCCCTTCTCCTTCTATTCTTCCTTCTCCTCTTCCTCCTCCTCTTCTTTCTCCTTCTCTTCCTCCTTTTGGTAGATGATGATTAGCACAGAGACTCACAATGGGCTAAGATATTGTTGAAGGCTCATCCCAAGTGGGGCATGCATATTACACTGTCTTCTCAAGACCCAGAAAGGGACTAGAAAGAATACAGGAGTCAGAGGTATTTCATACAAGGAAACAGTATCTCTTGGACACACAGAGCATTTGCACACATAAACACACAAAGGAGACAGCATCTGCTAGACCTGGGCAAGCCCAACCTGACCACATTCTAGCATGAAAAGAGGAAGTGACCATAAGGTCCACCCTAGCTGAAAACATATAGCTTCAGAGAGGATAGTTGTTCAGAGAGGGAAAGAGAGAAGAGAGAGGAGAGAGAGAGAGAGAGAGAGAGAGAGAGAGAGAGAGAGAGAGAGAGAGAGAGAGAGAGACCTTTCTTAAAGATTGTAGCCCTTACCTTCTTGTAGGAGGGAATGGAGGGGGGTTTGGGTGGGGAAGGCTGGAGGGACAGAAGGAGGGATCTGTGATTTGTATGTAAATGAATAAAAAATTTCCTAATTAAAAAAAGAGTGTAGCCCCTGGTAAGTTGATCATGTTCAAAACCATACATCCAAGAACATATGTGTAGTTCAAATCATACTTGTTGGTTGTAGATGTAACCAACGGTCTTATCAAATAAGAAACACAGAGCCAATTCAGAGAAGAAAACCAAGAGGTCAGAGCTAAGAGCCTCACCCTTCCTCATTCAGGGATCCTCTCCAGCCAAGAGAGCTCTCCGAAAAGGACCTACATCCTGTGTGTATGTCTTTTTAAAGTCTTCCTGTTCTGCCTTCTCATTGGTTGTAAACCCAAACATGTGACTGCCTCGTCACTGCCTGAATGTACCACCCTCCAGGTCCTTAAAGGCGTACGCCACTTGCTATGGCTCTGATAGCTCTGACCCCCAGGCAACTTTATTAACATACAATTAAAATCACATTTCAGTATAAGTAAAATACCACCACAGTTGGTTGTATCAAAAATACTTTTAAAAGGAAGATGCGAAATTGGGTGGTTGGGGAGGGTGGCTGTGAAGACTTTAGGGAAGAATATGAATATGTTCAAACAAGTTGTACAAAATTCTCAAACAGTTAATAAAACAGAACAGTTGAGTACATTTTTCAAGGGTTGGAAGAATGAAAGGGAAGGGGAGCAATATTGTACTTATATTTTAATTTCAGAAAAAATACAAATTAAAAAAAATAGAAGCATTCATCAAAATGTCAATGTGGCATAATAGTACCAGGCATGGACTATGTCTTATTGAACAGTCTTTAAGCCTAATAAAGCTGTTATACATTATCTTCAAGATATAAGTGTCAGTATTTCATCCTTGTGTTTGTCTTTCTGTGCTGGTGATTGTTGTAGTTCATAAGATTTACAACTGGCTAGTCCTGTTCATTCCTTTTCTCCCTTGGCAGTTTGCAAAGCTCCTTCTTGTAATATAAGAACCAGTCCTTAACAAGAGGCTTTCAGGTCATTTCCAGCTTAATTTCTCCAAGTCCTATTCTAAAGTGCTTTGTCTTCTTCAATAGATGCTATGGGATGGTCTGTATGTCAAATGTGTTGCTCTGATTGGTCAATAAATAAAACACTGCCTCCATGACAAGCAGCATGTGAAGATGCTGGTAAGCCACAAGCCACGTGGCAAGGTATAGATTTATAGAAATGGATTAATTTAAGATGTAAGAACTAGATAGCTAGAAGCCTGAGCCATTAGGCCAAACAGTTTAAATAATATAAGCGTCTGTGTGTTTATTTTATAAGTGGGCTGACGGACTGCCGGGGCTTGATGGGACCCGGAGAAAAAAACTCTCCAGCTACAAATAGGATCTTACCTTCAAATTCTGGAAGGCAATCAAGTACAACAGTAATTGCTTATACTGTTTTGGAAGTTATTCGTAGTGAGTACCTGAACAAACAACTCAAAACAAGGTTTCTCACACGTTGCTCCTCCTGTTGACAATTATTTTTACTACCTAGGATCTGTTGTTATTCCATATGGATTTTGTGATATTTTTCTCTATTCCTGTAAGGAATGTTGTTAGTATTTCTAATTGAGATTTCACTGAATTCATAAATTTCTTTTGGGGGAAATACTATTTTTACAATATCAAATGTTCCATCCAGGAACAGGAGCGGTCTTTCCAGCATCTAATATTTTTAACTTCTTTTTTCAATGATATAAAATTTTCACTGTAGATGACTTTCAATTCTTTGTTAGATTAATTTTTAAGAGTTTTATTTTCTTTGGCATTATTCTGAATGGGAATATATTCATGACTATTTCTCAGCATGTTTATGGTGGATGTATAGACCTGCTGTTGCTTCCTGTAATATCATTCAATATCATAAACTTTGGAAATTGTTGACTATTCTAGAAGCTTTCTGGAGGAATTCTTAGATATCTTATGTGTAATAGCAATTCTATACAAATATAGACATTATTATTTCTTCTTTTTACATTTGAGTCCCCTTAACTTATTTCTCTTATTACTATAGCAAGTGTGTGAAACTCTGTATTAAAAAGAAATAGCTATGGTAGACAGACTTCTCTTATTCCTGAATTTAATAGATTGCTTCTAGTTTTTCTCCTTATGAGATGATGTGGGCTGTATTTTTCACAAAAGTTGCCTTTATCATGTTAAAGTATGTTATTTTCAGTACTATTTTCTGTGGTGGTATTGTGTTCCCCAAAATATTGTGCACGCTAATAAACGTATCTGGGGTCACCGAACAGAACAGCCACAATATTAAACAGAGAGCATAGGCAGTGGTAGCACATGCCTTTAAACCTAGCATTCCAGAGGCAGAGATCTACCTGGATCTCTGTGTGTTCAAGGAAAAAAGACAAGCATGGTGACTCATGCCTTTAATACCAGAAAGTGAGCCTTTAATTCCAGGGAGTGATGGCAGAAAGCAGAAAGGTCTATAAGGCATGAAGACCAGGAACTAGAAGCTTTTGGCTGGTTAAGCTTTTAGGCTTTTGAGCAGCACAGTTCAGCTGAGATTCATTTGGATAAGGACTCAGAGACTTCCAGTCTGAGGAAACAGGATCAGCTGAGGAACTGGCGAGGTGAGGTTGCTGTGGCTTGTTCTGCTTCTCTGATCTTCTAGTGTTCACCCCAATACCTGGCTCTGGGTTTGATTTTATTAATAAGACCCTTTAAGATTTGTGCTACAATTTTCTCTCATACTTTAATCTTTACAGTAGGTTGGCATTATCAAAGGTATGTTTTGATCAGGTTATTTTTTCTATAAGTCCATTTGTATCAATTATTACATTTATTACCTACATATATTTAATCATCTCTGTATTTTCATGGCAAACACAACTTGGTCATGGTGGATAAAATTTTTGATATATCTACATTAAAGTTCTTCAGGGATATTAGCTTATAGGTTTTTTTTTAACTGTTTCTTTTCCTAACTTAAGCTCTGGAATACTTGTTTCTGAAAAGCAATATGAAAGTATTCTTTCTGTTTTTTATACATATATACATATGTGTGTATACAGTGTATCTAAGTGTAAATATATGTAAGTGTAGATGCTGGTAAGTGTATATACATCAATTTTGTTAACAGATTTTCTGACACACACATGTATATATATATATATATATATGTATATATAAATTTTGATAAGTAAAAATATAAGGCAATGATGGACCTATTCATTCTAGTAGATCAAACAGCTCTTATGAACTTCAGTTATATATAAAAATATTTTGTATCTACTCTCAAATATCTTCCAAATATTGTAAAATTATTTTGTGAAAACTGAATTATTGATTTCTTAGTAATTCCTCCAGATTTCCTTCTCAACAATAAAATTGATAACATTTATCATTCACATCAAATGAATAATTTTAGACAAGGTCCAGAAGTTCACAGAACCTCTGTAGTATGTTTTATAAAAGCATAAATAATGTCTGATACAGATTAAAGAGATGTAGATATTTTTTGAGTGAGGAAAAGAATAAGAAAGCTATTATTCATCTTATTGTTTTGCAAATCTCATCAGAAAATATATAGTTCTTTTTAAATCTAAATACTCCTTTGCCAAATTTTACATTTTCATGCATTTCAATACATTTTACTCTTTATGCCTATATATTTAAAAATATATCCACTATCTAAGCTAATTTCTTTTCACTAAATTAAATGTCCAATAACAGTATATTCTGACAACCATACTTTAAAATAGTACAAATATATTTTATGTGTGTATTAGAACCAAAAAAAAATGAGACTTTAGCTAGTGTCATTCATTTCACAGCATTTTAGGTCTTGCTAAAAATTTAGATATTATTTTAATAAAATTATCTGTATCATTATTGATCAAATTTTTATAAACACTATATAATTGGGTCTCAAATTGTACATTAGTATTTTGTCACAGATTTGTTTTAAAAGAGATAAAACCTAAAATCTGAAAGTTTGGCTCAAAGTGAAATTCACACTATCATAATAAAATGTGTCCTACTTCTAGTTGTATCCTAAAATTCTAGTGTTCCTGGAACTGAAATAAACTTGCTTTTCTCCCTTAAGAAAAGCTTCTCAAAATGTCTAAATATAAACTTGTTTGACAACACTTTAAAACTTTATAATACACGCTTAAAATGCAAATATATGTACTGTTTTCACTTATGCTTTACTTTACTGGATCACAGCTAAAAACAAACACAGTCTAATTGGATTGCTCCTTTCTGAGTCCCTGCCTTGGATTTGGTGGCTCTTACTCTGGTATGAACATGATATATATTGGCTCTGCCCTTCTATGTATTATTTTACCAGAGAAAAAAGACTAATTTCTTATATTTAAACTGTTTTCATGTTAACATATATCAGATGACTGTTAGTATCATTAATTTGAGCTAATGTAAAAATGCTTTGTAATTAACTGTAAGGTCACCTATGTGTATTTGAATGTCAGTGTATAAGTAAATAGACTGATAATTTTTGACTGGTTCAAAGGCAAAGTTAATAGTCAAACTAAATCTTTGTAGTGTAAACAATTTTCTCTGTTTTTTAAATTGTGACAATAGCAAGTAAGTGATCTATGCAAAATTTGACCAATAAAAATCATGAACCACATGAATGTGAAAAGTTCCATAATGAGTGTATTATCATGAAGCAAAAATCATGTCCTTAATATACAGATAATTTAAAGACAGAGAGACTATTGTTTCTGAGTGCTAAGATTTCAAGTATAACATACTGTTTATAGCCTGGTTTTAATTATATCATGTCTTCCAGTTCTGGATAGAGTGAGGTTAATTAAGACCTCTATTACTTTTCTCTTTTCATTGTAACACCCTACATTTTGATCATATCCTTAGGTTACTACATATTTTATTAAATGTTCTTGATTCAATTATGGTGTTACTTTGATTCCATAGGAAAGTTAACATCAATTAGTTTTAATAGATTAACATAATGTGAAAAAAATTTAAAATAAATGTTTACTTGTTACACATATCTCAGGTTATGACAAAAGATTATGATCAAACTAATGTCTCTTTGCAGAGCTAAGCTAAAAGATACAAGATTCCAGTCATGAATGAGCAATAAGTCATCACAAATATCAAAAGTTCAGGAAGTGGCTAGGGACTTGGGACCTGGGGTTTATACAGGGACACTTGGCTCAGCCTGGGAGCAGGGGACTGGACCTGCCTGGACTGAATCTACCAGGTTGAACTCAATCCCCAGGGGAGTCTTTGCCCTGGAGCAGATGGGAATGGGGGATGAGGGTGAGCTGGGGGGAAAGGCAGGGGGCAGAGGGGGCGGGAGGGGGGAGAATAAGGGAATCCATGGCTGATATGTAAAATTAAATTAAATTATAAAATAAAAATAAAAAAGGAAAAAAAACAAATATCAAAAGTTCCTCACTAAATGTTTACATTTATAATGTAAGTTGAAGAGTAATATCTTAAATTTTTGTGTAATGCTGTGTTAATTGTTTTTTCAATGCATATGATTTATATGGGTAATTTTATAATTATCACCTCCAACTTAATAGCCAAAGAAAAGAAATTCTCCTCTAGATAAATAATTGTATGCTATGTTTCCTTAATTAGTTTAGACTATTGAAAATGAGAATATTTTAGTTTAAACATATTTAGAATTTATTTGTGTATATACCTTAGATAATAAAATACCTAATGGAAATTAGCAATATTAGAAAAGTATTTACATGTTTTGGGATCATTTTGAGATATTGCCTCAATTTTTATGCAGCATAGCCACTAAACCATAATCACGATTAAGAACATGAAACCATACATCCAATTCAAAAGTATTCTCATGTCACTTTGCTATAACTTCCATCTATATTTGCCTCCCACACTTCTATACTGAGTAACTACTGAGTTTATATCAGAGAGAATATGTGTCTCTTTTCTAACAGGTGACATTAAATTGCACATGTCAGAAATATGGGGATAGGGAAACATTGATATATATTATGTTCACTTGACATATTTCACTTAATTTGTTATTCTTAAACTTAATTCATTCCATTGTCAAGTCAAAATTAAACACAGACATTTCAAATGAAAGCAATGATTCACTGCCTGTATACACCAAAGGTATAAACCCACCAGTGCTCAAATATTTGGATTTTTGCATATTGCTGAATGCAAATTCAGAATATTTGCCTTTGCATTAATGATTGACATTAATCTGAAGTTTTATTTTAGTGATATTTTTCCATGAATTTGTAATCAGGATGGTACTAAATTCCTAAAAAGGCATTGAAAATTAAGCTTCTCTTTTTTGTGTCAGAATTGAATGCAATTGCTTTGTTACTTATTAATTTCAAAATTGAAAATATTTTGAAACTGCTAAAAGAATAATTTTAACCAAAAATTTGATAAGGGACTGGATAAATACTTCTCCTGGCTACAGTGCTTGTCTTGGCAACTGGTAACATCAATTTGTTCCTCAAGACTCACATAGTGGAAGGAGAGAATTGTCTCCTAAAACTTGTCCTCTGTTCTCCAAAAATAATAAAAAAAATAAACAAATAAATAAATAGGCAAACTTTGAAAATACTGTCACTGGGACTGTAGGAGATAGGTGTTATGGGGATAACCCCCATATATCTGATTAGAATATCTGATTAGAATAGAGGCCTTTCCTCATGAGTTGCAATCTGTATCTGACACTGGAGTTGGAGCCCAAAAAACCTGTGCTTAGGTGATAGACCTAGTAATGATACTATTACTATCATTCTGTTCAATGGACACAGTATTTAAAATGATTCACAATGATTTATTGATATGACCAAAATTGGTGTATCTTTTGAGCCTAATTAGATAATATTCTTCCTGATGTTGAGGGCAAGTAATACTTAGACCCACAACTGATCAATGTACAGAGACTGTGGAGTGTTTTACCATAAATGGGACATAATACACATACACACAAACACACACACACACACACACACACACACACACACACACACACACACACCCCTCAGGTATCATTGATGAGGAAGCAGCAGGGGAACTGTAATAACTACAGATGGTAGGTGATTGCATGATTGCAAGGAAATAATTTCTTTTTTGGACACATTGGACGAAGCACACAAGACTCACAGTGAATGTGACAGCATACACAAAATCGGTGATAGGTTGAACAGGGCAAAATTACAGGACAGAACTTGGGATGTCAGTATGAAATTGTGACCCTAACTGACAAGCCACTAGCATTTGATACAGCTTAGAGAAGACTCAGTTTCCTTTAAGGGTCCTATCCCTAGTAGGTTATCACTTATAAGCCTATTTACTTTCTAATGGGAAACAGAAAGGGATGGATCCATAATCATGGCACATTATTAGAGGGAAAGAAGCTATTTTTAATAAAAGACAAAAATAAGCTAATTCCCATAGATCAATGTATCTCTTACTTCTTATCTGAGAAGTTACTATTTGCAGGATACTTTGATTAGCACAGAGATCCACAACTGGTCACAGTATAGAGAATAAGGGACTAAAGAAATCTCTGTCCTAAAGGGAACATGTCTACTACAACTCTTACATAAGGCTTTAAGATCACTGAAGAAAAGGGAGTAGAAAGTGTGTAAGACCCTTCGCTGATGGATGAATATAAGAAAACATTATCTTCTGAACACAGTAGGGAAACTATCCATCTGAATTTACAGGTTTTGTAGCAGTTTGGATAAAACCTGTGCAAGCCCAAGTCAAATCAAGTCTCAACAGAGTGAGGGGAATTGGGCTTCCAAATCCTTAGCCACGGAGCTATTGAAAATTGTGATCTGCTGGGAGAGGGAAAGATTTTTTCAAAGAATTTTTCATGTTAAATCTATTACATTTCAGAATATATTATAGCTCTTGTAGGGGAAAAGCTAGGTAAGACTATTTTTGTTTTGCTTCAAAAGAGAAATAATCACCTCTCACAGAACTAAACTATTGAGATGAACCACTTCTGTTTTTATAACCTGATGCTCATACTTTTTAGATGTATTGGGAAAATCCAAGAAGAAAAGTCAAAGTTCATGCAGACTTACATGCCTCTGGATTTTTGGAATGATTTCTATTAATGAAAGACAACATTTAGCCTGTAGCAATTCGTGGAAAATGTATGTAAACAGTTTTTCACTTGTACAACACCTCCATCTTCAAACCATTGCCACAGTTGTACCGGCTTTCTTCTACTATTTTTCTTCCCAGACACCTGTCCCTGCTTATAAGCCAGGCTATTTGGGTATCCTGTCACCCTAGCATGCTGGTGTATTCAAAATTATTTTTAATTTTGAGATCCTCTAGCTTTTGAGTTTTTATATTCAAATAAACACCTTTTCTTCCTTCCTTAAGAGTACTTACCTCTTAAGAGTAAGTGATAAGTAACCTTTGAGATATATTTTAATGTCCTTAATTGTAGTTTGCAGATGGCATACATTTGTCATTTGAACTTTGGAAGAACATTTGGAGATTTAAGTGTCTCTTCAGGGCACCAAAAAAGAATTGACATTTAGTAAAGGAAGCCAGCATCATGAAGTCATTCCCAAAGATAATTTTGGTTTGTCTTTATACAGAACCTGAATAATATTCAAGTCTATTTATGCTATCTCTCAGGTAAATTTAATACCTCTATTTATGAAATGAATTCATGTTGAACTTCCAGAAGGCTTTCTTAAAAATCATTTCATATATACATACATATGTATACACACAGAGAAACACCACAGACACACATTTGACGTGGTGTGTCAAATAACTCAGGCTAGCCTCAAACTCTTGGTATAGCTGAGGATGACATAGACTCCTATTCCAACTCCATAAACCCTAAATTCTGGGATTGTAGGTGGATGTCTACAAAGCTTGTTGCTTTAAGAAGGAAAATAATAACTTTATATTTTAATCTCTCATCTGTCAGTTATTAGAAGTTACGTATCTTTATCTCTTTCACCTTGGGTAATATGTACATTAATGTCTATACTCAGAGAAATAGAAATAATAGCAATCTACCACATACTTAAGAATGACTGGTAGAGTGCTATGTTAGTAAGCTTGAAGCCAATATGATATACTAACTGGGTTAATTAAGGTAAAATATGTGTGATGATTTGAAAGAAAATTGTCCCCAAAAGGAGTGATTCTGCTAGGAGGTGTGGCCTTGTTGGAATAGGTGTGGTCTTGTGGGACAAAGTGTGTTACTGTGGGTACAGGCTTTGAACTCTCTTTTTTCAAGCTTCACTCAGTGTGACAGTCAGTTGACTTCCCATTGCCTGCAAGATGTAGGATTCTCAGCTACTCTAGCTCCATGTCTGCCTGAACACTGCCATGCTTCCTATCATGATGATAATGGATTTAGCCTCTGAAACTGTAATCGAGCCGCCCCGACTCTTTGTAAGTGTTGTGTAGTTATGGTGTCTCTTCATAGCAATAAAAACCCTAAATAAGATAGAATTTTGTACCAGGGACTGGACTATTGTTAAGATTAGGCCTGATCGTGTTTGGAGTAATAGGGACCTTGGTATTTTGGGTTTGGAAAGCAGTGGAATGATTTAATCACTGCTTAATGGGCCATACTAATGTGAGCATGGAAGAGAGAGGTGGTGTTAAGAGTTATTTGAACTGTCAGGGACTCACTCAAGAGGTTTCAGAGGAGAAGAATTTTAGTATGTTTCTTAGATATTATTGATGTGATATTTTGGTGAAGAAAGTGGCAGCCTTTTGCTTTTATCCCAAGAGTCTGCCTAAGGCTAAAGTGAAGAGTTCTAAATTAATTCCATTGGCAGAAAAAAGTCTCAAAACAGCCTAGTATAGACTCTGTAGTGTATATAAGTGGTAATTCTAATAAAGATTTATAAAGAAAGGAGAAAACTGAGCAGGGTAAATTACAAAAAGTAAATTTTGAGGAGAAAAAGAATACTAGGAAGTGGGATGGAGCTAAATCCTGTGTTCCAGGAGACAAGTGGATTAAGAAATGGAATTAAGGGAGTGGTGACCTCAGGGTAAGCTCCCAACCAACTAAGTTTCCATCTTGTGAAAAGAAACTAAAAAAAGCTGAGAGCCATCTCTCAGCACACCTCTAGTGACAGTGCTGGGAAGGAAGAGGCTGGTGAATCTCTGAGGCTGAGGCCAGCCTGGTCTATAGACCAAGTTTCAGAACAGCCAAGCTAAGGCAGTGAAAGAGGGAAAGCTGGTGAGGATGTAATTGAACGAGGCAGCCATGTTCCAGCCCCAGCAAGCATGTGACAGGGGTATCCCTGAATGGAAGTCTAGTAGAGAGATCATTGTGTGAAGCTGTGAAGTTCAAGCCTGAATTGCCTTGGAGAATCTGAGATGTGAGAGATGACAGAGTTGTGGGATAAAACCTTTACTAAGATAGTATAAAACTTTATTTCGGTTCATGAATTCACTCTTTTGATCCATGAGGGCTTGGCCCTGATTTGTTTGTTTGTTTTGTTGTGTTTGTTTTTGTTCTGACATGTGCCAAGTACTTCAAGATGGCAATGCCTGGTGGAAATATTCTATTTACCTCGTTGGGACTGGGAAAGACAAAGAAAATGTAGGCAGCCTTGATTTTCTTTGAAGGCAATCCCTCAGTGACTTTCCGTTAGACTTCTGTCACCTGAGCACTGTGTGGCAGGGCAGGGAGAAGGAGGGTCACAGGGGCAGTGAGAGAAGTGTCTCAATAAAGCAAGAAAGGAGAAAGAGCAAGTAACCCAATGTCCTCCTCTTGTCTTTTGGTGCACTCTCACAGATATTCACCACACATGTGCACTACAGACATAGACACAAACACAGAAACACATACAAAAAACCCACACATGTTCCTTCACACACACACAAAAAAACCATACACACACACACACACACACACACACACACACACACACACACACACTCACACACACAAAATCAGGGAGAGAAAGAGAGAGAGCAACAAAGAGAGAGAATAATTGTATATCTAATGTAATCACTTGTTCAGTTATATGCAGCTGTTGCATCTGGTCTACAGTGAAATATTTTCATTATTGGCACAAAATGTATGATTGATTATAATATTCCCCAATATATATAAAATACTTTGGTAGCAGTCATTTTCTATCCTCTTTTTATGGTAGAAACTATTCTACATATATTTCAGGAACATGGAAGGATATTCCTGACATCTGGACCCTTCTCTGTTGGAATGATTACTCAACGTGATAAGGGTAAATGAACCAACAACTCATCCTGAACTACACACAGGCTCTTAATACATACTGAATGGCCCTGAGACTATTAATGGCTTTACCACTGCCTACCTTGGAAGTTTCACAAGGAGAAACATTATCTGCTTCTCCTGAGTGATGTCAACTTAAAAGAGCAGAAACAGAATAGTATATCTTGCCTTTGCATAAATGATTGGAGCATATTGAAAGGTTAAGCCTGATAGACCCTAGATGTATTAAGGATCAACATACCACCTACTCCTGTCAGGCTCTGGCTTCCTGTCAGTGCATCCTATGGGAACAAAGTAAGGGGAAAGCAGAAGCTAGAACATCTCAAGCTGAAAGTCTATGCTGGTCAGATTCCTGATGAACAGCTGAGGCAGAGAAGACAGAAATGGACGCCAAAAAGCAGAGTGTATCAACCACAGTGTCTTTTAAATAAATATTTCCTATGACCAATGTGAATGAAAATAAGTTTCTAATTATCTTACTACTGCCTACTTACCACTAAATCAAATTATTTCACTCAAGACAGGGAATCACTTATTTCATATCCTAGTTGAGATTTTTTTTTGGCCTGGTGTTCTAGGATGTATGAGTTTTGAAATTATATTGCAAAATAGATAACACTATTCTATCTCATGATCTATCTGCTATGCTTTGTATGATTTTTCTAACTATAGGAAACTAACTGTAGCATGAATCTTGAAAGGTCTTATTAATAAAAACAAACCTGGAGTCAGGTATTGGGGTGAACACTGAAAGATCAGAGAAACAGAACAAGCCACATCCAACCTCACCTTGCCAACTTCTCAGCTGATCTTGTTTCCTCAGACTGAAAGCCTCTGAGTTCTCATCAGAATGGATCTCAGCTGTATTGCTGCTAAAAGCCTAAAAGCTTAAAAGACCCGAAAAAGCCTCTAGTTCCTGGTCCTCATGCCTTATATATTTTTCTGCTTTCTGCCATCTTCCTGAGATTAAAGGTGTGTGTCACCATGCCTGGCTGTTTCCAGTGTGGCCTTGAACTCACAGAGATCTCTGCCTCCCAAGGGATAGGATTAAAGGTGTGTGTGCCACCATTTTCTGGCCTCCATGTCTGTCTAGTGGCTTTCTGTTCTCTGATCCCAGATAAGTTTATGAGGGTGCACAATATATTGGCAGACACAATATCACCACAACTAATTACTTTATAAATATCATTAGTGAATTCCTCCTTTAACTCTGTCAACAAGGTTCTTGTCCAAAGCACCATTGGAAAATCTGTGAAAAAGATTTCAGAAGATGGTTGCTAGTGAACATATATCAGACTTGGTGCCATCCTGAAGTGCCAACATTTTGGACATGTCTGTGTTCCATGGAGATATACAAAATAATTTATGTTACCCCTAATAGCAAAAATATTAATATAGAGAAATAAATCAGTACGCATATAAGTAGAGCATGCTTCTGATTTGAGAAACACACTAAAACGAAAGAAACAAGAACCACTGAAACTCCAGAAAAGTTGAAACATGAAATGTCATTTCTCTTTAAATTTGGAGATATGACATTTCATAGGACAGTGAATGTTTTCTTGGAAGAAGGGACTTAAATATATGTGGCTGTTAAACTCCAGAATAAAAATGGATATTTTTAGTCTAATTCATTTGCTTTTTAATGTAATAATGAAAAGAACAGTTTATATTTTATATTTGGCCTTAAACACTAGTTGCTTAAATATTTTCTGTGAAAGATGTTATAATATGATTCTGAAAATGATATGGTTAATATTAAGAATACTTATTAAAACTATATGCTCTACCGTATGAATCTGTACTTGATAAGAATTGTGCTTTTAAAAATACCCATATGGAATATTTCCCAGATTTTCCATCTGTGTTTTTAATTTATTCTTTGAAGCCTGAGGATGCCAAAGTTGTCTGTTAGGGATAATGATGACTGAATTCATGAGCAGCGGTTGGACTCCCTTTGCTATGAAATAATTATGGTGGATATCCCTTCAACACGATGTCTAGCTGCCAATACATAGAGCTAAATATAAAGCTGTGGAGGCAGTTCTAGAGGCAAAGCAAATACTGTGTACAGTATTATTTTGTGAATAAAAAATAGCATAAATTGACAGGATTATCCCTCAAAGTGACTACTTCATATAGGTAGCAAAAACTGTCATTAGTTGGAATGAATCATGTTACTAGTTTCCAAGAAAGTTTAATAAAAGAATATTTAAAGCCTGTAAAGCTTCAGTGAATTATAATACTTAGGGGACTTAGTGTTTCAGGTCTCTCACTCTCCACATATTGTATGGCTGTTGATCTCTGTATTTGATTCCATCTACTTTTAGGAAAATGATAACAGAACAAGACACTGATTTATGAGTATAGCAAAATGTCACATGGAGGACTTTTATCACTATTTTCTTTTAGTAGAACAATAGCATTTGATTTTACCAAAAGCCCCTGGCTATCACCTCTCAGGATCTTTGTCACCCCAGCAGTATCAGATATGGGTTATATCTTGTGGAGTCGGTTTTAGGTCATATCAGAAATATGTTGGTTACTCTCAAAAGCTTTGCATAACCATTGCTCTAGCATGTCTTACAGGCAGGACACCATTGTAGATCAAAGGTTTTTCAGATGTATTGATGTATACATTTCTTCTTTGGTACTATACAGAGTATCTTCCTGTACCAAAGACACGCTAACCTGTAGAATGCAGACTCCATGTAGGCACCATCTCTACTTCTGTATATTCAGTGAGCTGTGTTTGTATTGTCTTCAGCAAATAGAACCTTGCCCTGTGATTTGTAGAGAGTAATCTATAGTCTTGGATACATCCTGTGTTGTTTGAGTGTTCCCATGGGACCCTGTTGGTCAAAAGCTCAATTAGACGTAACCTGTATAGGAAACTTCATTTCATGACAACAGATGTCTAGATGGAACTGTTGCCCACTTTTTATTTGGCAATTTCATTTAGATCACCTTTGTCTATGTATCTATTTTAGGCAGCTTCTATTGCATATCTTTCTACACTACCTCTCAAATGGTCCTTAATTTAATTTATCCTTCATCTCCCTCTTTCTTCCTCCTCCCCACTTTTTCCTTTCCTTCCAGCCTACCCCCCACATCCATACCTATCTTTCTATTTCCTTTTCCTAGGGAGATGTATCTGTCCTCTCCCTAGTCCCCTATTCTACACCTAACCTCTGCAGTTCTATAGATTGTAGCTTGGTTATCAGTGAATTTACAGGAAACATCTACAGTAAACAAAAACATACCATATTTATTTTTCACTTGGGATATTTTTTGTAGTTCCATCCATTTACCTGTGAATTTCAAGATTTCATTTTTTTCAATATATTTCAAGCACTTTCTCCCTCTTAATGAAACTAGATTCTTTCTCACACAAAATACCCCGATTACATTTAGCCTTCCATCTGCTTCCCCCAGTTCTTCACCACCTCCTCTCCCATCCAGATCCATTTCCTTTCTAACTTTCATTAGAAAAGATCAGGCTTCTAAGAGATAGTAACATCTGAGTGTAAATGTACCACATATTTTATCCATTCATTTGTTGATGGACATCTAGATTTTCTTTCCAATTTATACCTATTTATGAATAGACCACCAATGGAAAGGGTAGTGTCTCTATGGTCGGATGAAGCATCCTTTGCATTGATGCCTAATTCATGGTGGTAGAGCTCAATCTTGAGAGAGATCAATTTCCATATTTCTGAGCAACCAGATTGACTTAGCAGATAATACCCACTGATTTCCACAGTGGCAGTATAAGTGTGCCATCACACTAGCAATGGATGAGATCTCCCCTTGTTCCACTTCCTTGTCAGCATGAGTTGTCACTTGATGTGTTGATCCCAGCCATTCTGACATATGTAAAGTGACATCTCAAAGATGTTCTGGTTTGCATTTCCCTGATAAATAAAGCCTTTGAACAGTTCTTTAATTGTTTCTCAGACATTTGAATTTTCTCTATTGAGAATTCTCTGTTTAGATCTGAACTCCCTTTTAAATTGGACTGTTTGTTTTCAAGATATCGGTTTTATTATTTTATCAAGCTCTTTCTCTGTTTTGGACATTAGCCCTCTAGCAGATGTCAAGTAGAGAAAACCTTTGCCTGTTCTGTAGGCTGCTGTTTGTACAAATGATGGTGTCCTTTGCTGTGCAGAAGCTTCTCAGTTTCACAAGGTCTCATTTATTACATGATGATTTTAATACTTGCATTAACGGTGTTCTGTTCAGAAAGTCTTTTCCTGTGCTAATAAGTTTAAGACTATTTCTCACTTTTTTTTTTAAATCAAGTTCAGTGATCTTGTATTACCAGATCTTCGAACCATTTAGAGTTGAAAATTGTGCAAGGTACATGCATCTCTTTGTTTTCTTCTACACGCAGTCATCTAACGAAACCAGCACTGTTTGTTAAAGATACTGTATTTTTTTCCAGTGTGTATTTCAAGGAATGTCTCAATCAAATCTCTTCTCTTAGGACTTATGGAAGCCTTCAGAAGAGAAGGCAGACAGACTGGAAGAACCAGAGGGGATGGTGGACATCAAGGAAATACAGCTTTCTGAATCTACAGGATTGACACACATGAACTCACAGAGAATTTTTTGCTACATGCACAGGTACTGCCAGGGTCTGCTTGAGATGGGCTTCTAGGGCTGAAAAGAAAATGGCACACACTCTCCTATCCCTAAGTCAAAAGCTATCTCTAACTGATATTGACTTGCAAATAAAAATTAGTTTGCTCCAAGGGAGTGCCACAGAGCAAACAAACTACTCTAAAGAGGAGACTGCATGTCTAGTCCTAGATGACCATCAGAAAATCCACTTAACAACGTCTTTAAAGATTTCTATCTCATAATGTTTTGTCAGGCTTTTTATTATATAAATACACATGTTTATTTATTTATTATCTTATTTTTTTAACCTACGGGTCCTTTGTGGGTTCATTGTGGTTCCCAGTTTTGTGTTTATATGGGATTTATGAATGTACAAATGAGTGAGTCTCTGTGACAATGTCTGTTTTTGTGTTTTTGGGGGAATCTTTTTCCTTATGTTTATTTTTTTCCCTATTTCCATGTGTTAACTTCTTTGAATATATCTTATTTTATTTTATTCTTATACTATGAAAACCTGTTTTTGTTTGTTTATTTGTTTTCTAATGAGAGACAGAAAAGCAGTGAATCCAGATGGGAGATGAGGTTGGTACAAAATGTGAGGGATAGAGAAAGGAGAAACTGTAGTCAAGAAATAGAGAAAATATTTCTATTTTCAATAAAAAGAAAAAAAACACACAAAATGCTTAAGTGAGAAGACAAAGACAAATGGCTGTCATTAAAATAAAAAAGATAACAAATCAAATAAACTTTTAGAATTTAGATTTCCAAAACTTTCTATTACATTTATTCATTTTTTGAGGTAAAGATGGCAAACAGAAACAGCAAAAATTTTGTAGAATGAAATAACTTACTCCATAATTTTGATTAAATCTGTGAATTAAGATTAAATTCTAGTAACTCTTGATTAGGTATTTTTATTCATATTAATGCCTCTCTCCAAAGGAACCAGACCTTCACTTAAGATAGCTTAGATCTTGTAATTGTGTTTAAAGTTTTAAGATACTTCTGGTGATATTTTTCCCCTGAGAATTATTAAAGTGATAATTTGACTGAATGTCTCTCCAAATATTGCTAACATATATATTTGATTTAGATCTTAAATCTCTTAGGTTCTATCCTTTACAGAAAGTAATACATTTATTTTTAAGAAGCTCATTAACCATAGCACAAGTTAGAAGGCATAAAACAATTAAAATATATGTATGTTCTAAGTTTAGAGCACCTGCAAATGGAAAAAAAAAGTTTAAAATATTCTAATGTGCTTTTGGTATGCTAGCAGAAAGTGAATCACATTAAATTACCAAGTTTTATTCTTGCATGCCTTGGTACAAAAAGAACTTAAATTAATTGTCCATGGATTTTGTATCAAATTGGGAAGTGAAATCTGTTGAATATTGGTCCACGAGGAATTAAAGCTCCTATCATAATGCTATAAGCATAAGTCATTTGACTATACCATATATGAGAACAGTTTTTTAAAAACAAGAAATATGTGTCCATTGAGTCTGCGGCTGGTCTTATTCTCATTACCTCATTATGCTTTACTCAGCATGAGTTCAAAAGGTCAAAAAAGAACCATAATTTTTCCTGTTCTTCATTATTTTAATGTGTAGATGTTTCAATTTAAAGTTCAGTAATTTCTTTTAAAATATTCAAATGTAACATGAACCTAATGATTAGCAAGGTGTTTCTGGAATGTCTTCAAATCAATATGATTACAATAATTTCATCGTGATGAGCATTCTAAATCTTGATGCTTGTACCTCAGAATATTCTGGATTGATGAGTCAATTTTCCTGGCCAGAGTGATTTTGACAGTTAGCTTGGTCAATGTAAGGTATCCCAAATTGACAAACAACATAATATGCAATTGGTTAAGTAAATGTGATGTGAGATATATGATATGATATATGATATGTGATATGAGGAAATTTGTATTTATTAAATTAACATTTGGCCATTTTATGCTTGCTTTCTTTCCTTCCTTCTTTTCTTTCTTTCTTTCTTTCTTTCTTTCTTTCTTTCTTTCTTTCTTTCTTTCTTTCTTTCTTTCTTTCTTTCTTCCCTCCCTCCCTCCCTCCTCCCTCCCTCCCTCCCTCCCTCCCTTCCTTCCTTTTTCTCTGGTGCCTTCCTAGAGACTTTACCCCCATGATCTAGAGTTCATAGTACCAGAAATTACCCTGGGTGTTATCAAAGGAGAAAGTTAAATATCAACCCACCCACAAAACCCCCTATCCACAAATGTGTGCCACCTTCAAGACAGACTAGTGCAGTGGTGGCACACAGCTTGTAGGAGTAACTAACCATTTGCTAATCTTAACTAATGCCCATTCCATGAGATGGAATCTACGCAGATGCTGCCTGAGTTCTCATTAACTTACATGGGTAACTTGATTGTGAGAATATACCCTTTTCCTTAATACAGAGTTAAAAAATAAGGCAACTTAAGAATTAGTGCTAATTTTATATACAATTGCGAGTTAATTTCCACAGATTTGATAATAAGACTATGTATGATATCTGGAAGACAAGCTTTTATTTTGTGAAATAAATACTCTATGAGAGCAAAATCACTCCAGTGGGAAAGCTACAAAAACAATAACCTCTGTAACAATCCTTGGCATAACAAGAACATTTGACAGTATATAGAATAACTCCTGTTTCCTTAGGAGATATCAATGGACTTCTGGAAAAGTGGAATTATCCTTTTGTAATCCTAATGCATAATAGATGGCAATTAAATCTTTGAGAGAAACCCATGTCGTCAGGCAACAACTAAAAAATTTAAGGAACTCACTACCATGTATTGTACATATTATATTGCTGGCAGGTAGGCATATTTCAATGTCCCTAACTCATAAAAACAACTTAAAATTCTACAACTCTACTTTTAGCTTCTTCTACTTAGATTGATGAAGAAAGCAATGATCCAAAAATTAAGTTCTCCCAGAAGAGTTTATAACAACGAGAGTATTTATAATAGACATTGTTTTCTCTGTAATCACATTATTAGGTTTTGGAATCAAGTTGTCTAGTATTACACAGAATATAAGTGTTTTGTTTTATTTTTTATCTTTTTTAAAGTATGCAATGAATTGAAATACAATTGTAACTTCAAATGGGTTGCCATGAGGGTAATCGAGAAGGGCTGGCGGGAGGATGGGAAGAGGACACAGACACACACATTCACACACACACGTATATAAAGACAGAGATACTGATAAAGAGAAAAGAATTTAAATTTATATTTGGAGACTTAGCAAATCCTCAGGGAATTAATAGGAACAATAATGTTTTTCATAAATTATATTGGTATAACATTTTTCTTCATAAGATATTGGTCACTATTTCTTAGAATAAACTGAAGTTTATGTATTTTCTATATGTGATTCAATTATCTTCTTTGTTTTGATTTTGGTTAATGCTTCTTAGCATTTTTCTTTCTTGATGTTCAATTGACTTATTATGGAATTATTCTATAAAATGTATAACTTTATGTATCTACTTATTACAATTTTTCTGTGTTCTAATTCTTGAGGGACAAATACTAAAAATATAAATACTCATGTCTTAAATTCTGTATGGAATCAGAATACATGAATCAATGATACATGATTTGCAAAAGCTAGAATTTTCTTCTAATTATTATGCTGGAAAACAGATTTATACTCAAGGAAATGTGAGGATATTGAAGATGCTTGTAGAAAGAGCTGTGGAGTCAAATGATTATATAAATATTTGTATGGTTTTTTATACTATTCTCAAAATAAATAGATTTTTAAAATAATAGCTAAATTGAGGCTGAAGAATTTAATCATTTTGAAATTCTATTTATTGTCTACACATCACATAGCAATAGAGATGATTTCTGTTATAGCACAAACCAAACACAATTAAAACAAATGGCTTTCTTTTCTGTGAGAGTTTGAAATCCTTGCTACCTACCCCTTTATTTCATGAAATGTTTTCCTGTGTAGGGGGTGAATTTTGTAGGACCAGTGTATGAGAAAAATTACTGGGATCCCTGCAGCTAGCAATTCAGGCAATCTCGTATTCTTGAAAAGTCAGTAAAAATGAATTCCACCAAAAAACCTATTCCTGGGGGATAAAGGTGACAGTTGTAGACCATCTAGTTACTGATTTATCTGGGGCTTCAGAGTGGGAACTATGTATGCTCTGTGTGACTTCAATGAGAGTTAACTTGCTCCTCTGAATTTTGTAATGCAAAGTAATACATAGATAAACAGGATCTGAAAGCAATAATTGATATAAGTTTCTATGTAAATTGGATCTAACTTCATGGTATCCTTCTCTTGTTATTTCATGTGTGTAACTAAAAGATATGCATTCAGCAATAATGAGGACTGATCAATTAAGAAATCTATCTTCTGCTTATCAAAAATTTCCTTATAAATAGATATACATTGAATAGAGAAATCTCTTCCACTGCATTTGAGTGATGCAAAGCAATCACTCCTGAGCCCAAGCTTCATTCATATTAAGTATTTTAAAAGGTGTTTTTCCTTGAATGTACGGAAAGAACTCATTTTGAAGTACAAGTAATTATGCCAAGATGTAACAAAATCCAAATCAGGAGAAAACTCACATATGTAGCTTTCTTAAAAGGTTCTAGTTGTGCCTTATAATTAAAAAAAATATGTTCATAGGGATTTCTATATTCCTCAAGTGCTTTAGGCTTGAAAGAAATTAATTTGTATTAAATTGAAAGATAAGGTTTGGTGACTCACAACATTCAGTATGTTCTTTTCTTTCTGCTTACTTGATGGCAAATCAAAATTTTGGTATCTTTTTCCATTTTCAGCCTCATTCTCTGCTATTTTATTTTTAATCAAGAGACTTTTCTTGTACCTTTTGCCAAATTTTGTTTTGCCTTTTATAAACAATTCTATACTGAAATTACAACTTTGGAAATTCTCTACAAAATATATCATTATATAGTCATTGCAGTCCATTATTATGCTCATAATTACATGTTCTCTGATACTAGAAAACAAATATTAACATTTTATACTGTATGTGGGTTTGTTGAACTATACTAAGCTTTGTATTTTAAAACATCCTCATACCATACCTAAAGCTTTTCATTACATTCCACCATTATGGCCAGTGATCCTGTATAAAAGACGTTTAAGAAAATAGTTAACTAGCTATTGCTCTACTTGGACACTATAGGCCTATTATTTGACTTCATGTTAGAAAACAAACCAATATTCTTATGTTCACATCAAGATTAAAGCACATCTCATTAAAAGGAGAGCAGAATGTTATAATGACTATATATTTATATGTACCCCTCCATTAGCTTTCTGCATTTTATTTGTCCACATTATATTCCTCAAGCTATCTATTAGTTTTACATTCCTTATTCTTTGTTTCCTATTTCTAATATGATTTCTTGATTCTTCCTAAGCTATTAATTTCTTCCTAAGTAAAATTTTGATAACCATCTCACCCATATCATAAATGTTTACATTGTTAGTCAAGACATTATTCTAATATACAAACCAGCTTTTGAAGAAAATACATGATGGGATTTTTAAGTGAGTCTCTTTCTTTAAGTTATTGTCAAAATTCTTAGAATGACATTCAATTGCTTATCTACATCTTTGATTTCTGCTTTGTACTCTGGCCTCAGTTTCTCCTAGGTAACTCATGCCACCGTCTGGGATTCAGAAGTCATGAATTCAGAAATATCTTCCTCCACAATGACCCAGCTTCAAAAGCCTCTATGGTACCTCAGAGGCAGCTTAGAAGGAAATCTGATTAAATATCATCTTTTAATATATCCAAAATAATTCCAAGCCTTTCCTCTTAAATGAGAAAACTATACTCATGTTACATTTTTTATGTTTTACCTTTGAATCTTTGTACCTTTGAACTTCAGTATAAGATACAGGTTGTCTGAATTCATGTTATAGATAAACCTTTAACAGCTCAGATTCAACAACAGATTTCAAGTAAAGCATGCAGTTGTGATATGAACATGAGACACTAAAACAAATGCTCTGATTGTGTTGAGTCATAAAAGTCAACTTTGCATCAGAATCTCTGGAGATGTGAATGAATTGAATGTTCTAGTTGGAAAAATGGACCACATCTGGGAACTTCAGTCCACAATAGTTAAAAAAAAATTTCTAGTCATGGGTTAGCAGTCAAGCAGAGAGCTGGCGAGAATCCCGTCTGGACTTGACTCCATACCATGGGCTAAAAATAGTCCTGGAAAACTCAGTAGAGAGACAGAATTGATTTCAAAAAAAAAAGAAAAGAAGAAAAGAATATTTAAGTGTGAGAATCTGAAGTGTAGCAGTTTTTTTTCTCTGTACTGCTATCTTCCAAATAATGACACTGATACTTACTATTAATTATGAAAGCTTGGCTTTATCTTAGACTTGTCCCACAACTCTTATAACTTAAGTAATCCATTTATTTTAATCTGTGTTTTGTTGCATGGATCATCACCACATCTCTCCGTACTACTCATGTCTCTTTCTCCACATCTGGCTGGAGACCCTGCCTTTCCTCCTCTCTGAGTCCTCTCTGTCCCTAGAAGTCCCACCTAACCTCTTCTGGCCTAGGTATCGGTTACTTAGCTCTTTATTAAACCAAACACAGTGACACTTGACACAGTGTAAAGGAATATTCCACAACAGTGAAAAGGTCAGGAAAGTTTTAGTGTCCATTGCATAAGATGACATGAGGGAATATCTCCTAAAATATATAGTTCCTATGGGCATCTATTGGATTTATACAGGCAGTGTGTAAAAAAAAAAAAGTACTGGTCTACTATATGAGATATATTACAAAAACTTTCAACTCATTTCTCATAACAAGAATTATATTGTCAATCAAATTAAAATATATTAAAATTTTAAAAAGTAAAAACAAATCATAAAGAGAATATGTGCTACGATAGTCTACATATATCATGTGTCTTCTGGAGGCTTCTAATCTGGTATTGTTAAACAACTTCAAGCATAAGAATTGGCTGTAAGGGTTTGAGAAATTTACTGACAATACAATAGATTCAGATGAAGTAAAATTGATATTTGAATTACGATAAAAAGCTATGGACAAAAGAAGTAAACATTAAAGTAATAAAGTCTGATGGTGCCGAAGGCAAGACCACAAATCTTATTGTTCCCTAAGGCTGAAGAACTTGATGAACTGCTTGCCTCCTACTGAGTACCATGAGACACATGACAGGTCAGATTTTCTACTGCACAGATTTATCAGTGTTTACTTTTAAAATTCAGTGTTAGGTCATGACGCTCCCAAGTTTCAAATCTTGTAAAAATTGTTTATAGTATACGAAGTCTTGTAAATTCTGTTCTGGAAAGTTTTAACCACAAGTTTAGGGTTCTATCTTCTGCCATCTCCCTTGCATATAATGTCCTAGATAAAGTTGTTAGTAAATCGTAAGATTAGATATAGCAAAACATTTAATATGAGAAAATTGTGACGAGCCACTGAAATCCAAAACAATTTATCAAATAAGTCAGAGGCAATATATATATATATATATATATATATATATATATATATATATATATATATATATATCCAGGAAATCTGGAAAGCATAAACAAATCATCTAACAATATTTTATTAAGTCTCTGATAATTTCATAGAATAGATTTGAATGAGTTCATTACCTCTTCCCATATCTCTCTTCTTCCTCTTCTTCCTCTTCCTCTTCTTCTTTCTTCTCTTCTTCTTCTTCTTCTTCTTCTTCTTCTTCTTCTTCTTCTTCTTCTTCTTCTTCTTCTTCTTCTTGCCTTTGCCACCTATTCCTGTTTTGTTTCTCAGCTACTCTTGAGAGTAGGGATACTTACCAGCAATCACATCATTAAAAACAACAACAACAACAAAAACAGATTCTCCCACACTCAGAAACTATCAATACAAATAGCTTCTCAGCTAGTGGAGTGATTGCATGATCACCTGTCCCTTTTGGGAAAAACTGGCTTATTTTTGTGCCTCTAGCATTGTTTTGGTACATACACATATGCATGTGGAGCTGTGCATATTCTCTAACATATATGAAAGCAGGTTCGGTAAACAGAGACTGTCCAAGATTCCATCTTTGCACTCCAATATGGGTCCAGGCCTGGCTTTTTAGTTGATACTCTGAATTTGAGCCCAGACTTCCTATTTCATAACAAATATTATTCATCACATCAGCCTTCATACAGCATTTTAAAACATATTTTACATGTTTTATTTCAGGAAGTCTGACAGATAATAGGTTTACTCTGTTATAATAATGTCATGCCTTCAGTTCTCCTTTCATTCTCCTTGCCCACATATTAAAATCTCATCCCCTTTCCTTCATGTCTTCTATTTCTGTATTAAATTTTGCATGATCAATCTAGACCTCTAAATTAGGAGTCTCTTGTGCACATTTTCACAGTCTAGAAGGCATCTTTCGGGAAGTCACTGAAAATAACCATTGCATGTTCATAAACATTACAACCATATTACCAAGGTCAAATCTACTTGGTAAACTTTTATCTGTCAAGGCTTTAAAACACATTTTAGTTGGCATTTTTGCATCCAGAAGATTCCTTGGAACTATTTTTGCTATCTTTTAAACACGGATACTCCTTTCCTTTTTGATTATTCACAGACTCAGATAACTTTCCAGTCTTTCCAAGAGTGCCAAGAGAGCTCCTTTCATTTTCTTTCATTTGGTGTTGGTAGGTATTAATAAAAACAGGATGTACACTCAATGTTTAGAGAACAGTTTTGATAAATGATCTCTCTCTCTCTCTCTCTCTCTCTCTCTCTCTCTCTCTCTCTCTCTCTCTCTCTCTCCAGCATTATCGTCCATTAGACTCAAATATGTCTCAGTGTGTATGATATGGATTATACCTGTAGCTTATCTGTCATGATATCTCCATGTCAGTGTACTTAAAACTTAGTATCCAGAATCAATTTACTTAAGAAGCATTTTATACTATCAAGAATTAAACACAGCTTATATTCAAGTCAGGATTCCTAATCTTATACAAAAAAGCACATATTTGTTTGATTTTGTAGGACATATAAAAGGTTAATGTCAATAATTCCTGTGTAGAGTTAAGTTTTAAAGATGAAGGACATAGCAAAATACAGAAGTTTCCTTCCTTGTCCATTATTGATAGAGGGGCAGAAGGAGGGAATCAAGAGTGGATGCTTCCTTCTCCAGAAAGATTAGAACTAACTGAAACAGGAATTGCTGAAAACGATGAGGCAAGAGAATTGATAATTGAAGTCAACTCTTGATTAAAATCTTGAGCTGAGGAATTAGCTCAGTGATTGGGTATTGTATAACAAGAGTAAGGCACTGTACTGACAGCACTAAAAGTGTGTGTGTGTGAGAGAGAGAGAGAGTCACAGAGAGAGACAGAGACAGAGAGAGGGGGAAAGAGAGAATTTTATTTTTAGGTTCTTCACATATATTACCAATCTAAATGCATTGTATATTAAGTGAGTATACATATGCATGTGAACATATATATGTATGAAAAATGTATGAGTGTTAAAATGATCTAATTCAAATGGCTTTTCTTATGGAAGTTTGAACAATTGGCAAGTATGAGGTTTCCTTTTGTTACCTAAACTATGGTAAAAATAGAAATTTAATTGCATTTCTACATCACATATAGTGTTAATGGTTATATGCTAGGCATTCTGAGTTTCACAGATAGGATTAACTGTCTTCCCATTTGGTGTTGTTTTATTCTATTTTTCTAAAATAGGATATATCAGTGGGGGAACACTTAGTCAAAAAAAAAAAGCACAATTCAACTTGACAAACGAGGTTGTGGTGCTAATGAAATGTTTTCTAAAACAGCTTGCCTTCTTAGCATACATTTCCAGTTCATACAAGGTCACTCATCCAAATAATAGATTGAGACCTTCCAAATATTTTAATCCTAAAAGTAACCTAAGTAAATACGTCACATGAATACATGCTATTGAAATACAAGTGAAGACTGATGCTATTTTAAAATTAGGTGCTGTTTATAAAAATGTAAAAAGTTGGGCAATTAACAAAGAACAGATATCTTTTTGTATAGGTGAAATGTAAGGAGATTTTGACCTAATCACTTTACTGGTTATTCTTTTGCCTCAGGAATATTCAACTTTTCCTTTTTTTCCTTAATGTATTTTTTTCTGAGAGTCAGACCTATCAATAATTTTGATATTCTTTTGCATTTTGTATCCTTGGGTTTCTGTCGAGGAAGAATATTTTTTATAAAATTAAGTTCTAGGGTATTTCGATGGTTATGCTGATAACTTTTCGACCATTATCAAATATTATCTAATATGACACAGATGTCATACATTGTAATTTATATATAATAACAAACAAAAATGTAAGAGTTAAAAATTATGGGATGTGGAAGTACATTGATTCTAAGTGAATATTAAATGGAGGAATAGAAAAGAATAAATATCAATTTAAGCTTTACATTTTCACCCACAAGTGCTATCAAGTACATCTTACAATAAGTACAAATACAGGAAAAAAAATAAAGAAATACAAGTCTTGAATTTAGAGATTATGAAGGGTCTGCATAGGCAGGGCTAGAAGGAGGAAAGGAAATGGGGGAATAATGTAATTATAATTTAATTTCAAATAAAACACCAAAATAAAGAACAATGTTAAAATTGATCATACATTAACTGGAACTTAGATTTCTCTGTCTACCACCAGTACTTACCCAAACCCTTCTTTAAAAAGGTAATCTGGTTTCTTTAAATTCCTTAAAATGGCAGCTATTAAAACTGTCATATTCTGGTATAAAACTACAGTCTTCAATAGCAAATAGTAGGACATTTCTGAGAGAATTACACCACTTCCATAGCATTTTAAGTGTCTAGATATTAGCCACATTGTTGAAAATACATCTTGATCCTTGAGTTTTTAAATCTATTTTAATTTTTTTTTGTCTTCTCTTATACATTACATCCCGAACACAGTTTCCCCTCCTTCTGCTCTTTCCAGTTTCCCTCCCTCCCCCAGATCCATTTCTCTCCATTTCCCTTAAGAAAAGAACAGGCCTCCCAGGGATATCAACTGAACACAGCATAACAAGTTACAGTAATGAATTTTATTAATTAACTATGGACAGAAAAACTTACATTTAAGTGACAGTTGTCTTTACTACTAAGCTTTTAAAACGTGAGAGCATCAATTTCTCTTTTCACCAGATGCCTTCATAATCTCTCTCACAGTTTCCCATACACATCACACAAAGTTTTAGCAAAGAGAAGGCATGTATTCATTTTCTCATTCTGCCTACTTTCCTGTTCCCATTAGTCCTTTTTTTTTTCTTTCTACTTTTCATTAGGCTGCTCTGGATTCTCTTGGAACAAAATTCATGGTCTAGTGTTAATTTCACGGATGAGCTAGTTCACATATTTCAATATAATTAACATCAATAAAATGAAGTACTAGATCAAAAATATCCACAATCATGAATATGATCAGCATATACATATGTATTTAATGAAGTTTCAAATGGGATTCTTTCTTTAGAATCTAAGCTACATATAAACTCATCTAGCAGTGCATTCAGAAATGATTATAGCCTAGGGTGAAGTCATTATTCTTATTGCATAAAGTTTACGGGTTTCAAAATTAATGGAAGGTCATCTTGGCCAAAGTGTTTTAAGTATTTGATGTTAAATATTAGAATTAAGGTACTATATTATTCATTGTTTTTTCTTTTAATTTTTTTACTTTATAGCACAGTAGAGTTTATATTCTAAACGTCATTTCATTATTATTTAAAGATAAGAATATTGTACTATATTAAGTCATATATCACACTCACTTAAATATTAAACTGCATGAATTATTTAAATCTGCTAGGGAAAGTCTTTACATAGCTGAAGTGTGGAAATAAGGGATATTGGAGATAAAGTCCTGAGTAATAGAATAAAACATATTAGGTCAGCAAATTATAATCTATTAGAGTTCATTAGTGTTGCCTCCATTTCCTAGGATAACTATACGTACTCTAACATGATCCTCCTTTAGACATTCTCCAAAACTGAAAGAATGAAAGAAAAGAATGACAGCATACAGTAATGAAGAACAGAATGATGAAAGACTGGTTTGCATAAATAGGTTTTCCTGAATGTCAAACAAAATCATGAGTGTATATTTATAATATGAATTGTTTCCATTTATGTGAGATTCTTCACTATATTATTACACATTTTGTGAAAGCCTCCAGATTTATTTGACAATATCCTCAAAGTGACATCACTTGATTTATAGTGTTACTGACATACTAGAGGTGAATGAGCGCATGTGACTCAACAAAACCCAAGAGATCTCCGTAACAGCAGGACTATGCAATACTTGTGATATAATCATGTTTTATTTGCATTTGAAGGATTAAGGATATTAAAGGACAAAATCCACTATGGTGGCTTGGAGCAGGCCTTCCTCAGCAAGAGTAATTAGATTAGAATACTAAACCTGTCATTTATTTATTAGTTGACCCTATACTAGTTTGTATGTCTATAGCTGACTGCTATCAGTTCTTAAATGACAGGAAGAAAATAGAGATGTTTCTTGGTTTATATACTCTATAATTCCACATAAAATTTAAAATAAGTGCTGCAAGTCAATAATGAATTTTATACAGTTAACCTATTGAACATCATAATACGACAGCACAAAACAGAATATCGTTTGGTTAACCATGTGATTGCATGGTTGACAGACAACTGTGGCTTTCTGTGGCTGCTTAGAATTTCAAAGCATTATCACACAGGATGCTATCCCAAAAACATATTTATAATCAAACTTCAAAATTCATAGTGCAGCTTCATGTGAATGAATATTATGCCCTACCACCATAAAACTGAAAAAAAGCCAATTCTTTTTATTTATGTATTTATTCATTTATTTATTTGTTTGTTTGTTTATTTATTTATTTTATTTATTTATTTATTTATTTATTTATTACCTGAATCTCGCTCTGTAGTCCATGCTGGCCTCAAAGTCACAGAGATCCGTCTGGCTCTGCCTTCTGAGTGCTGGGATTAAAGGCGTGTGCCACCACCGCCACACAGACAATTTTTCTAGAATGGGAACTTTTTGTGCTCCACAAGAAAGGAACTTCTTTCACTAGGCATAGTTAAAACTGCTTGTAAATTGGTATTTTCAACTAAATTTGTATTTTCTTCTCTTAACTGTTCAAAAACGGGTATAAATGTTTTAGACTGTGAGTATGCTAATTAAAAGCCTATATCCATTTCTATTTTTTTAAAAAAATATAAATTTTACTGAAGGAAATAGAAATCTTAAACTTCTCTAAAATTATCTACAATGTCTTTAACTAGATATCTTAGGAGAATGTTTAAATAAAGAGAACTCTAGAAAATAGGTAGATTCTAAGTAATTCTTATGAATTGATCACCTCTAGTGAGCCACTGTTACAAATTCAATATTTATTAGAAGAAATATAAGGGAATACACTCTGTATCTCATTAGATATTTTATTTAGAGTTCATATTTGAATAAGTTAAGATTGATAACATTCCACAATGTGGAATGCTTTAAATAATTTTATCTAGGTTAGATTTCATTTCAATATTCCTATTAAATAGATCCTAATTTAGAAAAATTTAAGATTTAAAATGATGTCCTATTTATTTTTCTCTCGTTTCATTAATGGAGTTACAAACTCAGCTTAACTTTATTCCCAGGGTGTCTCATTAGAAACTCGATGAGACTAAAATAACAAGCCATTTATTTTTATGGTCCATTTGTAACCCTTCATAATATTTTCAATCTTTGAAACATTTTCATATGGACAGTCATTTGTATTTTTTAACCATTAAGAGAATTATATATTGCAATTCTATTAGAATTAGTACAAATTAAAATTATTTTACTATCTGCTCATTATAAGGCAATGTGCTCAGAGTTTGTGATTATGCCTTTATGTTTTGTAGGTACATGCCATTTATACCTAAGTAGAAATTTTTTATGCGTCTTTAAGAAAACAAAACAATTCTTACAGATAAAACTTTATTGTTAATATTTAAAAGTTCTTTTGTGAATTTTTCTAACTTTAAAATTTTTCTCTCTAAAATTAATATGGATCTGAAGTTCTTAAACTCTGCAAATAGAAATAATTATGATGCTCTTATGTCTTACTGTGCATTAATATTTATGTAGATGTTCTTTTCTGATAAAATATGTTAATACAGTTTCTCTACACTTTTAATGAAATACATAAAGCATTTTTATATAAATTTTATTGATTTTTATGGTTTGTTCTTTTTCAGTTACTTCCCTTTACATATTTTTTTTACTTTGAACTCTTTTTTTGTTCATATTTACTTTCTATTTTGCAAATTTATTTTTGAAACTTCCCTTCATGAGTATTGTATTTACATGTTTCCACCACCCACTTTCCTGTCTCTTCTCTCAAATTCATGAGTCTTATGTGTCTACATAAATGTGTCCATTATTTCTTTTAAACACACACATGAGATTTTATTCACTTATGAACCCAAACTCAATACATTGTTCCTTGCCAATGCAAATATTTATGTCACTTATTTCACACTGCTTTATATTTCATTGGTGAACTCTTTTAGAAAGTGTTAAAACCTAATTCAGTGGGGGCAGCATGCTATCTCAGAGACAATTGCTCTTTATTAGGAATTCTCTTTGAACTTCACTGTTTTCATGCCAAATATATTTTAAGGTGCACAGTTGACACATTCCTACTGTTCTGACTGTATTTGTTAGGAACTTGTAACATTATACCAAATGTCTTCCATACATGTATTGAGATTTTAGATGTTTCATGTATTTGTGTGTTGGAGATATCACTAAACCTTGGAAGTTTTTCTGTACATTAAAAATATTTGTTGTGCTATCAGTTTGTTCAATTTTTTTATTATTTTTTTAATTTAGAATGTTTGAATCAATTTTTTTTGTTATATATTGCCCACCATTTTAGTATTCTTGCCATTTCAGTCACAACATAATTTGGGTTCTATAAATGGAGATTCTATTTGTATGAAGGGAATTTTTTCCTTTTTCATTTGGACCTATATAAATGGCATAGGTTCATATTTTCATGTTTTATGTTTCTTTTTCATCTATCTTATCTCAATCTTCCCTGTGAATTATATTGAGGTAAGAAACTTCTTTAATCATGCCTTATGCTCTAGCTCCTGAAGACCATTCAGCTTATTTTATTCCTTTAGCACTCTTTTTTCCTTTATTCAGTTGCTATCTTTAATGTTTCATTGAATTTCTAGCATTTTCTTTTAATTCACACGTGAATAGAAATGAATGTTTTAGGATAATAAAATTTTTTTCTAGGCATTAATATCCATTTGGCTTTTCTACTGTATTTAATAATGTGTGATTTTGTTTTTATTATAATCTAGCTCAAGCTTGGAAACTTGTTTGTCAGAAATTAAGTGATGCTACTGCCCATTGTATGTAAAACCTTATTAGAACAGGGCAGATCTTTTTGTTCATATAAGTTTATATAATGTTCTTTTATGATGCAAAGGCAGATTGACTATTTAAAATAGACCATAAACAGGTGCCAAAACCTAAACTGTTTATTTGCTATTCCTTTGTAGCAGTGCATAGTGAGGAAAATTAGGTTGTTGAAAAGTAGTCTGCAGGGATTGTATTTATGAGTTTCAGCTTTACCCTGCTAGGACGCTTGCAAACAAAGTTGTTTCCACACTGGAGAAAGAGCACTGATCTTTTGCCACAGCATTAATCTACCGTTTGAAGCATAGGATCTTCCTGTTAGAAATGGAAGCTTAATTTTTCTCTTGAAGCATTGTTTTTGTTTGTATTTACCTTGTATTAGTTACTTTTCATTTGCTGTGATAAAACACCATGACCAAGACAATGTATAGCAGAATGAGTTTATTTGGGGCTTATGGATTCACAGTGTTGGGGTCTATGGTAGAGTAGAGGTAGCAAGCAGCAGACAGTTGGAATAGCAGCTGAGACCCCACATGTCAAATTACAAGCAGGAAGCCAATGTAACAAACTGTGGGATGGCACTTAGCTTTTAAAACCTTAAAGCCCAACTCCAGAGACACACTTTTTCCAATAAGGCCACACCTCCTAATTTACCACCAAAAAGCCACCAAATGGAGACCGATTATTCAGTACCCAGAACATTTCAGGGGCATTTTGTACAAAGCACCACATTCCATTCCCTGGCTTCCACAGCCCCATGGCCTAATCAAAATTCAAAATGTACTTAGTTCAACTTCAAAAGTCCTCATGATCTTTCAGTCACAATACCACTTAAAAGTTCAATCTCCAAAGCCTATTTGGAGATTTAAGGCAATCTCTTTACTGTAACCCATTGTAATATCAAAAGAAAAATCACATTCTCCCAAAATAAAATGGCACAGAATATTACTTTCTGTAATACCCTGCTTCAACAGAAGCATTGGGGCATCAGTATGGAATACTGGCTGAAGCAAGACCAAAACTCACCAGAGGAAACTGAATCCTATAGCTCTCTGTCTGATATCAGAGAATTTAAAGAGCTCTAGCTTTCTGGCTTTGCTACTAGTAGCATACTTCTTTCTTTTAGACTGGTTCCACGCTCTGTCTCCAGATATACTTGGCAAGTGTCCCTTGGCTTTGGCATCTCCAATATCTTAGGGTTTCCAAGGTAATCCAGACTTCACTTTCATGACTTTTTGCTGGATCACTGAGGATCTCTTGCTTTCTCCATACTTTAATGAAGGGACTTCCTTGCCACATGATCCTTAATCTCAGCTGCTCAACCACAACCCTTTACTCATGTATCCTTCATGATTCCACAGCCAGAAACACACGGGCAACCCTGCCAGTTGTGGCTGTTGGTTTTTATTGAACACTAGCTTCCTTGAATCACATTTGCAGCAGCTTTTGTTAATCCCTCAGGCCTTTTCCTTTTATTGTTTTGTTGATGATACATTAAAGTACCCTGATAAGAAACCAGAAAAATTGGCATTGGGAAAGATTTTGTATGTATATTGTTGTGTATTCCATAAAGTAAAATTGTATCTTATTCTTTTTAATTCTTATACAGCAGTCAAAAATCATAAAGATTATACATTCATCAAAACAGATTAGATATGGGTTGTTACAGGATTGCTAATATTGTTACCATCTTCCATTGTCAATTGCAGTGTCAAATTTATTTCTACAAAGAAATCCTGGAGTCTATACCAACTCTTTTTCTTTCTTTCACTATATATTACTGAGTTACCGTTATATTTTATAATATTCCCAATCAGTTATCTAAAAGTTAGCACACCACAGCCAATGTTCATTACACTCAACATGTATACACACAACTTAAATATACGATTGTAATATAAATTTGTAAGTTGCTATAGTCAGTGTTCTGATATGGTAGGAACAAGATATAAAGCAATATTAGATAGTGGTACCAGTCCAAAAGATGAATGTTTAATGGACCCACAACCTTTTTGTATAACAATGTCACAGGCAAGACATAACAAAACAAATAATCTTATCATCATTATATAGAGGAAGCTGAAGTTAATATCCAGAAGAAGTAAATTATGCAAAACATGAACATGCTGCTTTTAAAAACATTGAGATTTTAAAATGTAAAGTACAGACTGTGAAGCAATGAATCTACTCTGATAACTTTTAAAATATTAGCCTGTTTTCTTTATCTCTGGAATTAACTGTTGTAGATATTTCATATATAAGTGGAGTTTTGTGATACAAACACTGTTTTTTTTTTCTGATGACTACCATTGAACTTAATGTTTTGATGTTCATCTACACTGTGATGTGCATTGATGTCTTATAATTCTTACAGCTGCATTGTAGTATATGATTCTTTGTTATTTAGCCATTCATTGATTTGAAGGAAATTGACTGTTTGGTGTTATAGATATCTGTGTATATTTTCAACTGAGCTAATATCTCCCTTCCACATTTTTGCTATGTCCTTTTTCATATCGTCTTGTTACATCCTGAAGGAACAAATTCATGATCAGAAAATTTTGGGAAAACAGAATATCTACATTCAGAGGAATTGAATTAGATCTATATGCATTCCTTTGCACACACACAAAAAAATCAACCCCAACTGGATCAAAGACTTCATCATGGAATCTGATTTTCTAAAACTGCTAGAAGCAATATAGGCAGAACCCTACTAAAATATAAGTAAAGGGAAGGTATTTCTGAAAGAGATTCTATTTGATCAGGAATGAAGAGTAAAAATTGAAAACAGGACACCACCAAACTACAAAGCCCTATCCTGCAAGGGAAAGGTGTTCAATATCGTTAACAACAAGGAAAATGGAAATTAATCCTACTTTGAAATTTCATCATACTCTAGTCAAGATACGTAATACCAAAAAATCCACTGACAACCAAACAGAGGTGTCACACCCCTTTAATCCCAGAACTCAGGAAGCAGAGCCAGGCAGATCTCTGTGAGTTCAAGGCTACCCTGATCTACAGAGCGAATTCCAGGAGAGGAACCAAAACTACAGAGAAACCTTGTTTAGAAAATCCCCTGACTATTGTGGGGGTATCTTTGTGGATTTCTGTGAACCTCTCTAGCACTTTGCTTTTTCCTATTCTCATGTGGTCTTCATTTACCATGGTCTCCTATTCCTTGTTCTCCCTCTCTGTTCTGGATCCAGCTGGGATCTCCCGCTCCCCCAAGCTCTCTTTCCCTCGACCCTCGCCCTTCATTACCCCCACTCATGTCCAGATTGTTCATGTAGATCTCATCCATTTCTCTGTCATTGGGTGATTCCCCGTGTCTTTCTTGGGGTCCTGTTTTCCAGGTAGCCTCCCTGGTGATGTGAGTAGCAGTCCAGAAATCCACAGAGATACCCCCACAATAGACTGCTGGCAATGGTCGAGAGACAGCCCGAACTGACCTACTCTGGCGATGGGATGGCCAAACACCCTAATTGTCGTGCTAGAAACCCCATCCAATGACTGAGGGAACTGGATGCAGAGATCCACCGCTAGGCCCCGGGTGGAGCTCCGGGAGTCCAATTACCGAGAAAGAGGAGGTTTTATATGAGCAAGAATTGTTGAGATCAAGGTTGGATAAAGCACAGGGACAAATAGTCAAACGAATGGAAACATATGAACTATGAACCAATGGCTGAGGGGCCCCCAACTGGATCAGGCCCTCTGAATGGGTGAGACAGTTGATTGGCTTGATCTGTTTGGGAGGCATCCAGGCAATGGGACCGGGTCCTGTGCTCATTGCATGAGTTGGCTGTTTGAAACCTGGGGCTTATACGGGGTCGCTTGGCTCGGCCTGGGAGGAGGGGACTGGACCTGCCTGGACTGAGTCTACCAGGTAGATCTCAGTCGTCGGGGAAGGCTTTGCCCTGGAGGAGGTGGGAATAGGGGGTAGGCTGGGGGGAAGGTTAGGGGGGCGGGAGGGGAGAGAACAAAGGAATCCGTGGCTGATATGTGGAACTGAATTGTATTGTAAAATAAAGTTAAATTAAATTAAGAAAGAAAAAAGAAAATCCACTGACATCAAATTCTGATGAGGTTACTGAGAAAGAGTAATTCTTACTCACTGTAGATGGGATTGCAATTCTCACATAAATGAAAGTATATCTGTTGAATGACTCAGCATTAACATTCCTTGGCATAAACCAAAATGATTGATCCTACTATAGAAATACTTGGTAAGCCATGTTCACTCTTTCTCTATTCACAATAGCTAGGAAAGGCAAACAGCCTAAATATCCATTGACTGAAGAGTGGATAATTCATTACTCACACACAGTGAATTACTATTTATCTGGAAAGAAAATGAAGTTCTGGGACAATGAATGGAAATGTAAAGTATAGTGACTGAGGTAACCCAGGTCCTGAAAGACAAATGCCAAAGGTTCTCTCTTATTTTCCAAGCTTCATTCTAAATCTTTATATCTGAGTACATAGTAACAGCAAGAAATTAGAAATATAAAAAGGGACAATGGAGGACAGTGCAGAGAAGTAACCCCGTAACCTCTTTGTCTTTCACATCTTAGATGTTTGGTGCCCAGGCAGCACTGATAGTCTATACTACGAACGATCTGGAGAAGTTCTCCACACCGAAGGGATGATTTGCCTATAACTTTCAGAATGTAGCAATAGAAATGAGTTCAGTATATTTGTTACATCAATAACCATTTTAAAGTTTTAATATGAAAAGAATACAGAGATTAGTATTAAAAAGAACTCGTAGAAAAATTCTCTTGATGTTCTCCCTCAGTGGCATCTAAATTGTCATCTAGAAATTTGATGCATTGAGGAAATTAAAATTATGAGACCTTGACAACGTAATTATAGTTAATTTGATCCTCATATAAAACTAGTTCAGAAGATTCTTGCTGGCTGCTCAGCGTTATAATTCACTATGTGCAAAGAGTGACTACAATTAAAATTATATTGACACTTCAGTTTAATTACATCATACAAATGCATCCATCAGATAACCAAAGCTTTCCAGTGATGTGCAAAGTAGTTCACACTTTTATGTTACAAAGAAACCTCCTGATTGCATTACCAAACAAAGTTGTAAAAAGTCCTAATTGAAATTTTTTAGATGTGACAATTTTATTAAAAAAATGGAACAAAATATATAGTATAGTCAGTATTGAAACAGTCAAGGCATGGGGATAAAAGAGGTATTATCTTAATGTGATGCAAAGAATTCAAAATACAAAACCAGTTTACTTTGTACATACACATAATTCTAACAGACGAAAAGCAAAAACTTTCATTTCCCATATCCCTTATGTAGGATTTCACCAGGAAGTGTGACCCAACTTAAAGGTGGATCAGCCCACCTCAAAAGATCTGGATTATAGGTGCAACTTGTCACCACTTAAGTTCAGGATTAGAAGTGGGTCTTTTCTCTTTAAATGATTTAATCAAGAAAAAAATATCTCTCACAAGCTGTAGGCAGCCACATGAGTTTTGAGTAATTTCATATGTAGTCAACTGGACATTCAAAGAATAGCCATCACACAAGCTGAGCATAACCATTCATCACTCTTTGCTTCTTGACTGCAGATGCATTATGTCCATTGCCTCCAAAATCTCCTGCTGTCACAACTTCCCACTGGGAAAGATGGTGCCCTCAAGATATGGGACTAAATAATGCCTTCTCCACTTAAGTTTATTTTGCTTAATCATAGCAACTGGGAAAAAATAATAAAATAGTTAATAATAAACTATTATATACGATTTGTGTGTATTGTAACAAAATTTAAAATTTCAAGCACATATGACATTCTTAAAGGTATATATTCTTACAAGTGTATGTGGAATTCTCTCTGATCATACATATATATATATATATATATATATGTGTGTGTGTGTGTGTGTGTGTGTGTGTGTGTGTGTATGTATGCAATTGCAGGTATATACATAATATATATATATATTATATGTAATTGCAGGTATATACATAAAATATATTTATGTGCATACCCAAATTTAACTGCCTTATTCTAGAAAATATTCTGTAATATTCCATTATCCTAGTTTAGAGTAGTTCAATGTAAATAATCTCATGCCTGCTAAAGAAACCTTAGATGATTTATTGGAAGTATTCACTCTTCAATTATACAGTTGATACTGATGTATGTATATTGACACTTAAGTTGGAATATAACCATTTCTTGTCTCAACATGTTCTTTTTCCCTTTTTTTTAAATATGTAGTCATTACTAATAATCTAGCAAGTTACACCATTTTAGTTGGAGTGGAATTCCTGTGTGAGATATTTCTTGTGAGAGAATCATAAACAGTAAGTTTTAGCTTATTTTTAACCAATTATTTTCCTACATATATGTTGATATTGTTTCTTAATTTTTAATATTTTGTCCTCTTTCAAACCTTGAATATTTAGGTTGCTGGTAATTATCTCACTCAATATTCATAACTCATGATGTTGCAATCAAGATACAGTAATCTACTTTGAATTATTTAGTATAAATTAATTTATATATAAAGATATGAATATGTTAATACAATTAATTAATTCATAAGATGGTAAGCAGTTTTACATTTTTTTTACTGTATTTCTGAGATAGGTAAATATGAATAAAATAGTTGAAAATATTATTTTGTTATGGTGGGTTACTTCCTAACACCTCAGTTCCTTTATTTATTTTTCAGTTGGTTTGTTCGTTTGCTCTACTGTTTTGTGACAAATCTAACGTTCAACATACAGCAGTCTCCACTCCTCATGCTTTGGCCGCTTGAGTTCTCAGACTTCAAGGGCGTGGTAGGACACCTGGCTGCTCTATTTGTTATCAAATATTTTTTAATGGAGTGCAAATATAATGTTGTGACAATTTATTGACCAATTGAAACCTGATTGGAATTTAACAAAGTAATATTGGGAACCGCCTTTTCATAATTGATAATAGCAAAAGTATCAAATATCTAATTTCAGAAATGTTATGATTTCAATATTAGATTTTTAATTTATCAAGCTATCATAAAAGTCTTAATTTGAGAAACATAAATGTTTGTACTTACTATGAACTTGTGCCCTAAATTTCAGAGTTATTAAAACCATGCTTTCAGCCGGGCGGTGGTGGCGCACGCCTTTAATCCCAGCACTCGGGAGGCAGAGCCAGGCGGATCTCTGTGAGTTCGAGGCCAGCCTGGTCTCCAAAGCGAGTTCCAGGAAAGGCGCAAAGCTACACAGAAAAACCCTGTCTCGAAAAACCAAAAAAAAAAAAACCAAAAAAAAAGACCAAACATGCTTTCAAACCATCTATTCCTTCTGCTTTATAAGTGGCAATTAACAAACAAACAAAAGGATAGGTTTGTTGGATGCCCACAATCATTCAAACCATCTATTCCTTCTGCTTTATAAGTGGCAATTAACAAACAAACAAAAGGATAGGTTTGTTGGATGGCTGGTGAATTGGGTAAATTGCTGAATTACCTGTGAAACAAGCACAAAAACCTGCGTTCAGGGCTCTTGCATCACAAAAGGGCTTGGCGGCTCCCAGAACGTCCCATAGTTTTACAGCAATGATTCTGTAAGCCTAGCCTGTGAGTGAGGCAAATCAGGAGAAGAATCCTGTACCTATTGGGTCACCCACTCTATCTTAAACTATGATCTTTTTTACTATATCTTTCAATTTAGTCACAACTCAATATTTACATATTAATAGGTATGTCACTTAATTATAAATGTCTTTCTTCTTCTGTTGCAATCATATTGCCACTATGGTCCTGCACTGATTTTTAGAAATTAAAATTACACATCGGCTATATTTCCCGTAAATCTTATGTGTTTTAATAGAACTTTATATGATCATTTTTAATTAAAATTTGTTGCATGTATGAACTATTTCTTCAAGGGAATTGAGAGAGACACTGGATCAACCTGACTTAAAGTTCTTTAAAATTTAAGAAATTTCTTTTAAACGTGGATGTAATTTTCTTATCCCATTGTACTGTACTAATAGGGTTGGGTGATTTATTTAAGTGATCTTGACGTACACTCTCTTCTCCACATTCTAGATATTGAAGCGGAGTACGTTGATTTGTGTTGAAATTAGAGATCACCTCAAGTGTTTGTGCTGCATGATGCACAGATAAATCAATTCTAGATCAAAATTTAGGACTGAAAGTTTTCCATTATGAAAAGAAAGCCTCACTTAATACTTCTACAATTACAGCCCTCTTCAGGAATTGTTTCAGATCACGATAACTTCTAAAAAAACATGTTGTCTATCCTGGAAGTCTGTGTTCATTCACTTCTGGACCCAGGGTAGAAACTGCTGGTTACTTTGCTTTGAGGTTAGTCACTCCATACTCACTATTTTCACAGCACTAGGGAATAAAAGAACTGTACTCCAATTTCAAATGTCTGTTCTCTTCTTGTTACTCTTTCCTTGTGAATATTCATCACGACTCCACCCTTGCCTATGCTTTCTGGAGACGCCAACCTGTAGTACTCAGACTCTGACTGTACTAGTTCTTTTCAGTAAAGTCTAGGAATACAAAATAAATACACAAATCGTTAAACAGATTATTGTTGTTCAGTTGGTAAAAATAATGGTGCTAATTTGTCATATCTTGCCAGAGATGTCTAAGAAGTTTAGAGTCTCCTGTTATTTTCCAAAATCAGTCACTAAATATAGTGTTTTATTCCACCAATTAAGGCTTCAAAATGTGCTCACAAAATTCCTGTATTCTTTTTGGAGAAATATCTGTGATCTTTCTCCAAAGCAATGCAATTTCTCAGCACACACTGTACACTTTATAAATATACACATTTTTGAAAATACATTGCAAATAAAAGTGAGCCATTGAAACTTGTACCCTGCTCTTGATTACTTAACCATACATAACCAGATACATCCCTTAAAAGTTCACAATTAAACATATATGTGTCATGATGACCTTCATACTTGTCTAAACAAAGGATCTATATCATTGTAAATGTATATTATCCATTATGTGACAAATATTAATGTAAATAGAACAAATAAAAACTTTGTAAACATGTTAAATACTTTATTATAATTATAGGTGGGTGCATTTTCTCACTTGAAAAACTAACGAAAATATATTACTTTTTATTTCCAGGCCTGATATTTTTCCAGATTGCATGCATCTTTATCTAGTTCTTAAAATAAGAACAATGGAGTGCTGTCTCTATTTTTAATCATCTAATAAAAATAAAATAAAGCAAGAAAACCAAAAGGACAAAAATTAAAGGAAATATTTCAGATAAAGACTATCTCAAGCTCTATGATACTGAAAAGCACTCAATGACTGTGTCCAGGAAGCACTGTGAAGTACATCCTTCCGTGCAGCACACACCCTTCACTTCCTCTTTACTAGGCCCTATTACCATGCATGAGACCACAGATGCATATTGAGATGTGACTTTGAGACTCATAAATCATGTTTCACAATTGTAATTGTGAAATCTCAGAACAGGGAGTTTAAACAAAGTCTTGTGGTATCTCCCCAAATATTCATCTATATACAACCTCATAGCAACTTATATCCACTTGTTCTTGTTTAGTTATTTAAGATGCCTTAGTTGATAGTATATCCAGCTTTAAAATTGATAGTATCATTCTCCAGTAATGAAATCTTCACTAAAGTGTGCTAAACATGACATAAAAACATTATCATACTAATTTTGGCTCCAATTTTCTCTTATGGAATTATGAGATTTTATTATGGACAAAATTTCTTATTAATAATTTTTCAAATATTATTCTGGGCTTTTTTTGGGGGGAGGGGTGTTTATTTGTTTGTTTTTGAGACAGGGTTTCTCTGTGTAGTCCTGGTTGTCCTGGAATACATTCTATAGACCAGACTGGCCTCTAACTCAGAGATCCACATGTCTGCCTCCCAAGTGCTTTGATTAAAAGCATGTGCCATCATTACTGGACTGTAAATTGCTGTGGATATTGCTCTGTATAAATAAACACTGATGGGCAGTGGCCAGACAGGAAGTATAGGCGGGACTAACAGAGAAGAGAATTGAGGTAACAGGAAGGCAGAGGGACACACTGCCTAGAGCTGCTGCCAGGACAAGGAAGATGTAAGGTACCAATAAGCCACAAGCCACATGGCAAAATATAGATTAATAGAAATGGGCTAAATATAAGAGTGAGAGCTAGATAATGATTGGCCTGAGCCAATGGCCAAGCAGTTTAAATAATGTAAGAGTCTGTGTGTTTATTTCATAAGTGGACTCCAGGACTGACGGGACTTGATGGGAGCTGGAGAGAAATTCTCCAGCTATAGTAAATAGTATTTTAAAGGGAGTAATAATGCACTTAACTGTTGGTCATTGGAAAACTTAAAAGTTTAATGAGTTTGGTGTGTTGATAAAGTATGTATCTATAAAAATATATTTCCATTATTTTGTTTGAGTTCATCATTACTAAAGGAAAAAAATAGGACAAGAAACAGTATAATATCAGATTATCAAAATCAAGACAGCAATAAATTAGTTTTTATAAAATTTTTAGAAAGAAGCATGAATTCTGACCTTATAATATCTGAGGACCTGTTGTAGAATATTATTTTATGATGTGTTACATTTATTTATGCTGTGGAATATTTTTAATGATACAAAATATGTTGCATACTTTTATGTTGCATTTGTTTAACTCTGTGAAGCTGTGTTACTTTGCCTGTCTAAAACACTTTATTAGTCTAATAAAGAGCAGCTGAGCAGCCAATAGTAAGGCAGGAGAAAGGATAGGTGGGGCTGACAACAGAGAAATTAGAAGGAGAAATCTGGGAAGAAAAGTTCCAGGAACAAGCAAAGGAAGAAGACAAAGAACCAGTGACCCAGCTACCCAGCAAGCCATGGAGTAATAAGAAAATAAAGCTATACAGAAACAGAAAAAGATAAAAAGTCTAGAGACAAAAGATAGATGGGATAATAGAAAAGCTCACAATAAATAAGCCAAGCTAAGGAAGGGCATTCATAAGAAGGTATAAGCCTCTATGTGTGTATTTATTTGGGAGCTGAGTGGCAGGCCCCCAAAGAGAAAAAGAACAAAGAATAAAAAAACAATCAACAACAGGGACCTGAAAAAAATAATGAAAGTATATCTTATAATTAATATTGCTAATACTTAAATATGTTAAAAAATATAAACATAGCCGGGCGGTGGTGGCGCACGCCTTTAATCCCAGCACTCGGGAGGCAGAGGCAGGCGGATCTCTGTGAGTTCGAGGCCAGCCTGGACTACCAAGTGAGTTCCAGGAAAGGCGCAAAGCTACACAGAGAAACCCTGTCTCGAAAAACCAAAAAAAAAAAATAAATAAATAAACATGAGCTACCTTAGCTATAGCCATACTCTTTTTAGTTATATTTTTATTAAATACAAAGAAGAGACAAGTTTGGTACGCAGTACCCTCATCAGAAAGCTTACAGCTCCTGGTAACTCCAGTTCCCTAAAGCCCAATGCTTTCTTTTTTTTTTTTTTTTTTTTTTGGTTTTTCGAGACAGGGTTTCTCTGTGTAGCTTTGCGCCTTTCCTGGGACTCGCTTGGTAGCCCAGGCTGGCCTCGAACTCACAGAGATCCGCCTGGCTCTGCCTCCCGAGTGCTGGGATTAAAGGCGTGCGCCACCACCGCCCGGCGCCCAATGCTTTCTTCAGGCAACAACAGGGACCTGCACTCCTGGGCACGTAATCTTCACTGATGGGTGTTATTTCTCATTATTTTGACTTATAGGTAGTGTTAAATGACATAGCATTTTTTTCTTATTTGTCTATATTTTAAATTAACCCATGTTATTTTGATATTGTTTCTTTAGCATATTTTCTTAGGAGACATAGTTTTTTTTTTTTTTTCAATATTTGTGGTCAGTTCCTTTAACTGATTTTTAATGCTTACCACCATACCCAGCATTTTGATTTACATAGACTTGGTCTATCAGGAATAAGAGTGATTATAAAATCCCCATTTATGAGTGTCATGAGCAACTGACAGCATGTTGCTTCTGTGTAGCTCTTATACTTTCAATCTTTCTTTGTGTCTGATATTCATATCCAAGGATACACTTTATTCAGTAAAACATTTGATGAGACTGAAATTATTTGCCTGTGTTTGATGATTGAGAGAGTGCAAACAATGTTGTACTAGGTATCTTTTCACAAATGTCTACTAAAATGTGTAAGAATGAATGGAGATGTGTGATTACTGTCAGGAATGTCAGAGGTTCTTTGGAGAGACTGTGTGAAAGATGTTATGAACTATTGTAGTTAGAAAACTTCATTTTAGCTTCATAGACAAGGGATATTTTTTATACAAGGGTTCAACATTCTTCACAGAAATTAATGTGTCTAATTCGAATTATTTTAGGAGAAAAGGTATTCTTGAAAAACCAGTGAGAATTCAGAAGAAAATAATTGGCAAACTCTAATAAATACATTAGAATGAGTAATAGAGAATACAAAAGAAGAATACAGAAAAGGTCTGAAGGAAACCATCAAGAGAGTGTGTGAGTGTCTTTTCCCCTTAACTCTCTCAGATAAAAAAAATTATAGCCCTTGCTGACACTGTTGATTCCCCTTGAGCCCTGTGCTGCTGGATGCTGGGCCATTACACTGCATACATAGATATGGGTATACTTAACCCAGCCTTTCCTAGTATAAAGTGAATCATTTGTAATTAAATTTAAATAATTTAATACTATAAAATCCATAGACAGTTTATATTCCTTCTTTTAATATATGAATCCAAAAAAGCCTCACATCCTCAGATGCAATAACAAGAATGTTGAAGAGGCAATAAATGGAAACCTTTATGTATTTTCTCTGCAGACTTTAAAATATCAGCTTTCCTTTTGACATCTAGAACAGATATAATTAAGTATTCCTAAATAAGTGGTGTGTACCAAGTGCCTTTTAAAGTTAGGTAGTTAAAGAACAGAGACAGCATATGCAAAGGCATGCAAACAACATTATAGCACAAGACAAATACAGGACAGTCATATTGATAACTCTTGGTCATACTCAAATGGAATGATCTCTGAATTGCTCAGTAAAACAAGACAAATCTGGTGTCAATGGGCAAATATTTGTTAACTGCATGAGTCTAGCCCCATTTCATCTTACGTCAGTTGTATTCAGCATCGTAACAGAAAATGAAATCACAAGTTTTCTAAAAATTCCTTCTCTGAAAAGCGACATTCTTCTCAAATCCTGATGCAAACATTTGACATTTAAATAGAGGAAACAATAACCTGATTAAAATAACATGAAATTTGGCAAGTACTGTGTGAACTGTGGAATAAGATTTAGACCTGTGTAGGCAGAATGAGTGTCATCTTCTTAGTGATATCTTAGAAAACCTAGATATTTTATTAAGTTATAACCATAGCTTTTATTTCCAATTTTCTGCCCTAATCAGATAAGAATATGGAATTCAAAGATTTTGCCTAATTTCCCTACTTGGAATCAAAGTATGGTGGATGCTTTATCCTCTGTTTATTGGATCTACAGAGTACAGATTAAAAAAAAAAAACAGAAGTCAAAAATGCATTGAAATTTGTCTGAAACTACAACTTAATGAACAAAAGTCACAAGAAAGCTCCTGTCATAATTGTCAACAGCATGCTGGCTGCTCATCCCTGCTTCCTCCTTAAGAAAGATTAGAAGGAAATCCTCTTAATATTATGAGATTCCTCTGACAACTCTTTCTATATGTAAAAATTCAGGAACAAGTTTTTCTGTAACTCTAAATTCATAAAATTATTTCTGCCTTAATACTAGTGAAAGCTGAATGATGGACTGATCCTGATTCAAAGAGGTAACCATGCTTCTAGCATTTTAAATTAAGTAGATTCTCATTCTAATACCTTACCTCATTCTATTAAAATCTGTACCTTATAAAATGTAGACTCAAATGACATTTTAGAATATATTTTATCTTCATATCAAGTAGGAAGCAATTACTTTGCATCTGTAAGGAGAATTGATGGATAGAAGTGAAAATCCTTTATTGTAGATCATAAAGTGATACCTTCCTTAGTGACTTTAGAGTTTGAAAGCCCATGGTTTGTGGCTTGAAAAGGTGCTTACTGAAAATAAACATGTAATTTGTGTATTTTGAAATGTTTGGAAATAACATGTATTTATCTACTTATATAAACGCATATTCATAGTTTCTAATTTGGCATTCAATACTTAAACACATCATGAGAAAACACATGTTGAAACCAATAAAAGTAGACTGTTTGACTATTGCTTAATAAATTCAAGAAATATATTCAGGTTGTATTGAGAGTAGTTTCAACCTGTCCCTAGATTCAATACATGGGCTAACATACTTAACAAGAGTCTTTGCTGATTTACCTTTTTAATATATAGGACAATACTCTGGACAATTAATATTCTTCTTCCTACTTTTTTCATTAAATTGGTAGACCATGAAGAAAACTAAGCATGAAAAATTCTGGTTTTCCCAGACATAAAAAAATCAAAGCTAGGAATATATTTCAGAGAAAATAAATATTTTAAGTTTATATGGTGATTCAGTTTTAGGAAAATCTCTTAAATTCAAAAGACTGAAATTTGCTATACTTCACAACCCAGTTAATAAAACACCTTGACGGGAGGCAGAGGCAGGCAGATCTTTGTGAGTTCAAGGCCAGCCCAATCTACAAAGCGAGATTCAGGAAAGGCGCAAAGCTACACAGAGAAACCCTGTCTCGAAAAACCACAAATAAATAAATAAATAAATAGATAGATAAACAAACAAACAAACAAACAAACAAATAAATAAATAAATAAATAAATAAATAAAACACCTTGAGATCACTTAAGACTTATCCTGCTCTCCTCCAGCATAGTAAGCCTGTTAGTTTAACCTGCCTTTAAGAAAACAATGTAATAACAAACTCTACTGTGTCTTGGATTACCAATACAATCATCTTTTAATACCTAAGTTAATGGGTAGCTGCAAACCTATATTATATATTCTACTGTGGTTCAGACCCAAAGTAATGTATGATTGTGCTTTGGTAATCACTTGTTGAAAAGCAGAAAAAAAAGATTTGATGCAACTTTATACAACAAATATCTACCACAATGCTGCAAACAGCATGTGGATAAAGCATGATATGTCTGTTCACTTGAGTTTGCAATTCTGAATCAGTTGTGGCCAGTAAAGTGCTGCTTGCTTTCTAAAACTCTGTTAAAGATTTAGGTAAAGAATTCATCACACCTGTTCATGTCATGATTTCTTGCTTCTCAGTGAATTCAGAGCAAAGCCTTTCTTAGGGACGAGCAACGGGGACATACCAATTTAACACAGAACGCAGACAAGCATAAGACAAAGGAGAAGAGCAGAAAATATGAGCACACTCTTGGTCAAATTAATCAAAGAGCAAATGTATCCAATTCCAGTTCTACATATGGCATCAATTCACTTAGTTTTCACTGAGATTATCCTTAGTGGATTAACTAAAATTTTTAGGAAATCATAGAGTATCGCTGTTCTGCCAGTCTCTACCAAAACAACCACAGATACCTTTTTAAACTCAATGTGGCATTTGGTGAAATCAGGAACCTGAATTTGGCCTTGTTTGTCAGAGCTTGCCAAACTTTTAGCTGGACAATAAACTCTAGATTATATCTATGAACCATATAGTAATGAACACAAGGAACAATTTCAATCTCTTGGGTATAAGACTTTATGGTAAAAGGCGAAAGATTTATACGATCTGAAGAGAAACCTGATGCAGAGATCCATGGCTAGGCCCTGGGTGGAGCTCTGGGTGTCCAATTAGCGAGAAAGAGGAGGGTTTATATGAGCGAGAATTGTTGAGACCAAGGTTGGATAAAGCACAGGGACAAATAGCCAAACGAATGGAAACACATGAACTATGAACCAATGGCTGAGGGACCCCCAAGTGGATCAGGCCCTCTGAATGGGTGAGACAGTTGATTGGCTTGATCTGTTTGGGAGGCATCCAGGCAATGGGACCGGGTCCTGTGCTCATTGCATGAGTTGGCTGTTTGAAACCTGGGGCCTATGCAGGGTAGCTTGGCTAGGCCTAGGAGGAGGGGATTGGATCTGCCTGGACTGAGTCTACCAGGTTGATCTCAGTCCGCAGGGGAGGCTTTTCCCTGGAGGAGGTGGGAAAGGGGGGTGGGCTGGAGGGAAGGTTAGGGGAGCGGGAGGGGGGAGAACAAGGGAATCCGTGGCTGATACGTAGAACTGAACTGTATTGCAAAATAATAATAATAATAATAATAATAATAATAATAATAATAAAATAATAATAATAAAATAATAATAATAATAATAATAATAATAATAATAATAATAATAATAATAATAATAATAATAAAGACTTCATGGTGGTCTGTCTGTGTGACTAGTGTTCTTGTTAGGGGAAAAAAATGGATTCATCTGACTTTTGGCAGCAGTTACAACAGCTTAAGTCTCTGCTTTTCCTCGACTCCCTCTAACTTCGGGAAGCATGTCCCCTGATGTGGCTGTCTGTGATAGTGTCATCAAAGCAGTCGATGATATGGAGATGTGCAAGTCCTCAGTGAAAGAGGAAGTGAAAAAAGACAGGAAGGCATGCTCTTCTGCCCGACTGAGGACTAGAAGAATATAATTCTCAAAGAATTAGAGAAAACTTATTGGTGTAATGAAAGGTAGTTATAAATCCAGTCTTCTGATGTCTCAATTTATCATAAAGGAGTCAGAGCTTTATTATGATTTCACTATTATTTAATCAAAGGAATACTTGGAAATTCATAGGGAATCATAGATGATGATCTCCACAAGAAGCAGCAATTCTTTACATTAAAAGCCCATTTCTTAGATGAAAAAGTAGGAATAATAACAAAGCTGAAGGTAAGAGTGGTGAAAAACCTCTTGCTGAGCCATATTTTCTAAATTTAGACATTTTATATAATCCCTTTGATGCTGGTATAGCAGGATATCAAGTTGGTGATGTCTAACATTTTTAACTTTCTGCCTCAGGAAGGACAAACAGTGGGGACTAAAGAAGCCAGATCAGATTCACTCTATCTAAAAGGATCAGAAGAAACCAGATGCATGTGTCTCCAATTTGAGTCTGAAGTAAACAACATTCAAATTATAAAAAGATCAATAATATTCTATATGCCTACTGTGCCTCCTTTGGGTAGGAATTGAATTTGAAAGGCAAAGGTTTATCAAAGAATGGATATTTATATGTATATGTATTATGCTATATGCATACATATGTAGCTATCCATATTTAATATATACGTATTAGTTTATTTTCCTGTAAATATAATAAAAGTATCTTTACAATGCAACTTAAGGGAGATAGCTTATTTCAGTTCACAATTCTAGGTTATAATTAACCATTTTTGTGGAAATCTCAGTAGTAGGTCAACAGCAATGGCCATGCTGCAATCATAGTCTAGTACTTAGAGATGAATGCATACATGCCAGCAGCCAGCCAAACTTTCCTAGTTAAATTTAGAACAGTATCCCCTGATTAGGGAATGGTATCCTCAAGAGTTGGTGACGCTTCCTACTTTACTAAATCAAAATAATCCTCCTAGAGGCCCATCTAATCTTCCAGGTGAATTTATATACACATATATATGTGTGTGTGTGTGTGTGTATGCAAGTTTTATGTCAACAGATTAGACATATGTCAGAGTTAAACATCTTATATGATTTGATCAATTCATTCATTTAAAGGTTATTGTTTCAATCATTTCTTTTGTATTTTTACAACACTCTCCCTGTCTATTTAATATTCTCATTGTATGGTTTGCTTAGAACAATTGATTCTGAAGAGCATGCTACAAGCAGTGGACTGATAAAAACATTTGCATATTTGTAGTTTTTTATCTTTTATGTTTGGTGTCATCATCATGAGAAGAATATATGCCAGCCGCACTGGTGAAGACTGAGATCCAGGGTTAATAATCATGTACATTTCATTGTTGTACCTGAGGCTTTGTTACAGTAGGTAAGACAGAACTTACTTGCAGAAGTGTGTTGAAGTCCAGTTGATGCCTGTATCCACATATCTAGTTATCCTAGGTTATGAATGGGGTCTCATTGTTTTCTATGAAAACTCATTGTTTTTCATAGAAAACACAATGCCAATAGAAGTTTAGTATATGTGATACTGAGTGGTATAATCTAGGTTTCATAGAAAAATACACAAAATTAGGATAATGTGAAGAATCAATCTGAAACTGCATATTAAAATCCTGGATTTAGTGATTTGTTCAATGACTCTTTACCAGTATTACATTTTTCAGAATCTCTTTACAATTTTAAGTCAAAATTGAATGTGTATACTGATATATGAATGAATTCAAAGACAAATCATAGAATGGAGGACTTTATTTGGGTCTTATGCTTCTAGAACTTTGGGCTTCAAACTAGTGGGAACAGCATGGCAGTTGGCAGCAGACATACAGGCCAGATCTAGAAATGAAAGCGGGAAAAGATCGGGCATTTGGAATGGCTCAGGAATTTTTGGATCCTCAAAGTTCAGCCCTAGTGACATACTTCCTTTGGCTAATTCAACCTCTCAAATATACTCAGAGACTGTTACCAACTGGTATGAAATATTCAGGTGCCTGAGATTTCTTGTTGAACCTAACATACATGTGTACCAGTTCTTAAAGATAAATTTTCAGACAGATTGTCCTTATATGATTATTCTATGTAGTCTAAAATCTTTTTTTTTTTTACCAATTACTGAAGAGTTCTTTGTGCGACAAAACAGGAACACAAGCCAGTAATCTTTAATTATGAACAAGTCAGTAACCTTTAGTTCGAACAATGCTTGCAGTCTTCTGCTGCATCTTGACTCTGTCTTAACGCTCAGTTACGTTTCTTTCCTTCATCCCACCTATATATTACATATATGAGATTTACTAAATGTTGTGAATGTCAGAGGCCAATTTCAATCAAGCTGCAACATAAGTCCCAGTTCTCCACATCTCAGAGACAAAGTTACGTCCTCATCAAAGACCTTGTCTACCCTGGACCTGATATGTGGTGTATTTTCTTGTGTCTTTTTTCTTTGACAGTTTTCTTCATCTACTGTAACAACTCTTCCAACCATAGCATAAACAAAACTTTAATGAGCATTCCTCCCCATTTAGATATTGATATATGTTTATAAAATTTTATCACTATTTTTTCCATTCCTTTTCAAACATTCAACCAGCATGTGTAGGTTCTGTTTAGGAAATCATTTTTTTTTATTCACCTTCCCTCTCCTGTCATATGTTTTCTATAATAAAAAGTCTCAGTAAAAGGTATCCACTTGTTTTTACCACATTAATCAGTGATTATATGTTAAATGCATTTTTCTGATGCACAAAAATAATGTCAAACTTTTTTCTAAATTACTTGTATACTACTTTAAATTCCCTTAGTATTCAATAACTTTGATGAAAGTGATAATATTCCTGTGAAAAAATTAAAAATATTTACCCTAAGTATTAATATATTGAAGAAATAACTTTTATGAGAATATATTTGTAATATGTAAAAGAAATACTATTTCTTTGCAAAATGAATTAAATTTTTTCATAGAAAATCCATTTAGAAATATTTCATAAGCAGTGCATTACATTCTTGATATTCAGCAATAATAAACATGTTAATTTTTTTTCTTTCTTCACACAGTGACATTTGTGTTTTATAAAATGTCAAATTCCTACCCTTAGTCCTCAGGGAACCCTGAAGAAGAAAGAGGATTTGGAAGATTATAAAAGCCAGAAGTGATGGAGGGTACAGATGAAATAAGGCTTCTAAACACATCAGGACTATTGCACCCATGAAATCACAGAAATAGTAGCAGCATGCACAGAGTTTGCACTGGACAGCTACACATGAGGTCCCAATTCTGATGTTCCCATTTCTAGCCCAGAAGTTATATAAAATTGATAAATACTTGCAAATGAAAACTTAGTTTTCTCCAATGGAGACTCACTTAGTATACAAACTAATCTTAGGGTCAGGTCTGATGCCCAGCAGTTGATGGCCAACACAAAATCAACTCAGTAATAGTTTTGTAGGTCTTTTCTCAAATAATATTTTGTTAGAGTTTTTTTTTTTGTTCTGTTTTGTTTGTTTGTTTGCTTTTACCTTATGGATGCTTTTTGTATTTATTATGGTCAGGGTCTTGTGTTTTTATGGGATTTCTGTGTGTGGAAATTTGTGAGTCTCGGTGTAGTGGGATGATCTTTCTGTATGCTGTGAATATGTGTTGCTCTCATGGGTTAATAAATAAAGCTGTTTTTGCCACTAGCCAAGCAGAATAAGGTTAGACTAGGTGATACAATCAAACAGGAGATGAAGAAGGGATGAGTGGGGAGATGTCATCCAGCTGCCAAAGAAGCAAGATATACAGAAAATGTGGTAACAATCCACAATCCACATGGGAAAGCATAGATAAGAAATATGGGTTATCCACAGCCAAACACCAGGCCAAGCTCCAGTCAGAGAGAGAGAAGAGAGATTCTATGAGTAGAGGGCATCAAGATCGTGATGGGGAAACCTACAGAGACAGCCAAACCAAACTAGTGGGAACTCATGAACTTTAGACCAACAGATGTGGAGCCTCCACAGGACTGAACTAGTCCCTTTGCATAATTGAGACAGTTGTATAGCTTGATCTGCTTAAGGGGTCCCCTGGCAGTAGGATCAGGATCTATCCTTGGTCCGTGAGTTAGCTTTTTGGAGACCATAATCTATGATGGGACACTTGATGCAGGGGGAATAACTGGGACCTGCCTCAACTGAATGTACTAGGCTCTGCTGACTCCCCATGGTAGGCCTTACCTTGTTGGAGACAGGAATGGAAAGTGGATTGGTGGGGAGAGGCTGCAGGGGCAGAAGGAGGGAAGATAGATGAATCTGTGCCTGGTATGTAAAATGAATAAAAATTTTCTTAAAAAAAAGAAATATGGGTTAATTTAAATGTAAGAGCTAACTAGTCATAAGACTGTGCCTTCAGCCAAATATTTATGGTTAATATTTGTGATTATTATCTGATATTATATTAATATCTGAGTGATTATTTGGAAACAATTGCAGAACAAGGCAGAACAGAGAAAAGCCTCCATTTACACCTTGTGTCTGTCTGTCTTCCTTTCTTGTGTTTGTCTGTTTGTTTACCTCTTCTTCTATTTGTGTGTTTGGTTCTACTCTGGTTTGTGGTTGTTGTTGCTTTGTTTTTCTTTTACTTCATTTTATTATTATTCTTTAGAAGGGGGAGAGACAAGAATGGGAGTGGTTTGTATGGGAGTGAAGGTGGAGGGAATCTGGAGGGATTGGGGGAGAGGAACCTGCAATCAAAATACATTGTATGAAGAAAAGCGATTTTCAATAAAAGAAAATTACAAAACAATGGCGGGACAAAAAATATTTAATGACTCATACTCTTTATGCCAAGAATGAAATAGTAGTTACCAAATATGTGTGAGAAACAACAGCTCCCAGGAAAGATCTAAAATTTCTCCAATAAGCCAGGTAAATGAGACGCAGAGGTCTCTATTTGACAATGAGCCCACATGTCAATGCTTTCCACATCTAATAGCTTGTAAAAAAAAATAAGAGATACCACATTGTTCTATTTTAATTACAATTACATAACACCATAAGAAGAATTTAAAAAACAGGAGCAGAAAGACAGTAAAAAACTGAAACCTAGGTAAACTCCCTGTGAGCAAGACCCACTCTCTCCTCAGGGAAGAACAGAGGAGTTGACACACAGTGGCATTAAGATATATTTATTCAAGAAAATAAATGGAAATTTTGCTGTAAAAATCCACATTGAAGGACGACTCATTTTATTTCTTTCAAAGTACTCAAAATATTTTTACTTACAGAAGGTCAACATGAACAGAAAAGTGTAGCACGAATCTTAAAAGTTCTTATTAATAAAATCAAACCTGAGGCCGGTTATTGGGGTGAATGCTGGAAGATCAGAGAAGCAGAACAAGCCACAGCTGCCTCACCTCGCCAGTTCCTCAGGTGATCCTGTTTCCTCAGACTGGAAGCCTCTGTGTCCTCATCCCAATGGCTCTCAGCTGAACTGCTGCTAGAAGCCTGAATGCTTAACCAGCCAAATGCTTCTAGTTCCTGGTCTTCACGCCTTATATATCTTTCTGTTTTTGCCATCACTCCCTGAGATTAAAGGCTCATGTCTTGGTATTAAAGGCATATGTCACCATGCTTGGCTGTTTCCAATGTGGCCTTGAACTCACAGAGATCCAGAGGGATTTCTACCTCTGGAATGCTAGGATTAAAGGTGTGAGTGCCACCATTTTCCAGCCTTTGTATCTGTCTCTGACCCCAGATAAGTTTATTAAGGTGCACAATATTTTGGGGTATATAATACCACCACAGAAAAGAATGAGCGAATGAGAAAGGAAGTTCAAAATATTTTCTATATGTTAAAGATTATGAGGTGGCTTCATTTCTAAAGCTTATGAAACATCTGACTAGCATTTCTGCTAGGGGATATTTTAAGTTTATTAAAAAGTTTCATTACAAAATCTGCAAAAGTTGCTCAGTACATAAGGGATACATCTAAAGAGAATATCATGTATCCACTAATGTGGTTCCCAAGGAGAGAGCCTTTCTTCACAGCCTCTGTTGGTCATGGGTGAATTCTGCTGTTAATGGTCTGTGAATAGCATCATGGATGCTCTCCTGGGGACAGGCCTAGTTGCTAATAATTTCTACCATGCAAATATGCTCATTGACCTACAATGGAAATGAATGTGCAGCCTTCTGGAGTTGTTTGCAGCAATTAAACTCAGTGCCCAGGGTGGATAGTCTCCATTGTAAGAATAAGGAGTGTGGCTATGGCAGGGCTCTGCCTTTGTCTCTCATCCTATAATTCTTCCTTCCTCTCTCCTTCAGCTGCCAGTGTCAAGTGGCTTCTTCTGGTGAGGTTTTCCAGCACAGTCAATGTGTCTAGGCTGTCACGTAAATGAAACTAGGCACTTCAGAATATAATAAGACTAATGGGAATAAGAGGGAACTTTTCTGTACATTAATGCCTGTATTTTTGATGTACTTTCACTAGAAATATGATGGTGTGTAGGTGGAAACGACAGCTTAATAGAACAGCATACAGGATCAAATTTGGAAGAGAGCCTAGAAAGAAGTTAAAGACATTTTATTACTTTATTTCCCTCCCTACAGCATTGACTACTATTCCTTACCCAGACACACTAAGATTCAATGTGTCAGTCATTAATTATGCTGCTGCTGCTTAAAATTTCAGGCAGTGATCACACACATCTCAAAGCTAACTCTAAATTGTAGGATATAGTAAATTGTGGCCCCTACACTCAGAAAAATGAAAAAAAATGTATAACACAACAATACATTCCTATTCAAATTCCTGTTTCATCTCAAGAATTGGAATCAAGTGAAACAGAAAGTGCCCTGAGCATTTGATTAAGCTGTAGCATTTAAATTCCATAAAGAGGGCTCTTTAAACTAACATGCAGAATCTTATATATACATGCATAATAAATGATTGCATTTTGTAGATAAATCTAGTTAAAATATATTTTAAAATAGAGAACCGAAACAGCATTGTCTTTGTTGTCTAAGGATATTTACTGAAATTTTGTTTGTTTTGTGTTGTTTCAAGACCTCAACCCTTTTTTACCAAAACTCCTATTGTTTGTAGCTGTAGATTTCTTAAATTTGTAAAATGTACTAGGAAAAAAGTCAACAAAATCTATTATTTTTAGCAATTGACAAAAGTAAATGCATTGACCAAATATGAAGGCAGCCCACTATATTCTGGAAAAACGTGTATGCCTTTACCTTTGAGTTCTCTAACTTTTTAAAATTTTGCAATAATAATTCATTTTTCAAATCACCATTGCTTCAGTTTACGTTTTCAGAATTGCTGTTTAATAGTAGATCTTTACTGTTAATTGGCTATCGTTTTTACTTCTTGGGCTATCTCCCTGATCCTACTATTTGAAATTATAAATCTCAGAATTGAGAACAATTTCTGACACACAATAAGGGCCCAGTGTATGTCCAAAGAACCAATGTGACACTGAATACATTATTGTATCTCAATGCATGTATGGGTTTACATCATAAAGACCAAGGAAGCACTAAAATAATTTTATTGTTTTGACTCTCAATAGAGTTAATATGTAACAAATATGAAATGCAACTTGAGCTTTATTGTGTCATTGCTCTTTTTAGGTCATATTAACCAGGACTTTTTATTTTTTGAGGGATGACTACTTTGTTATTTTTAATGCTACATAGAATACTTTCTATTATTTATTTATTAGTGTGTGTGTGTGTGTGTGTGTGTGTGTGTGTGTGTGTGTGTGTGTGTTTGCTCAGCAAACAGCTTTAAGCATTGGTTTTCTCCTTCAATAATGAGGGGCCCAAGAACTGAGTTCAGGTTGTGATGTCCAGTGTGAAGTGTCTTTACCAGCTGATGATTCTCATAGGCTCCCATAAAAGAATCTTTCATAAGTCAGGAAAGAGCAAAAAGGGTAAATAAAATAAAATATTGGGATTACTGTGTGAAGAAAAAATAAATAAAAATAGATAAAAGATGGATGAAAGAAGGAAAAATAAAAGGAAGATTATATTTAAATGAAATCAGTAATAAAACATACAAAACTTGAATCGGTATAATTTCACTAGAGAAGAACACTGGTGAGGAATAGTGGGAAGAAACAAATGCTTTGAGAATAAATTCTTTACTGTAAAGACGTAAGTAGTTGCTCATTCCACAAAACACACTCTCTTTAAACACAACCCTTTGTGGTTAGCTGTGCTCTGTGGGAGTTCTTAGCATTATCCCCCAAACTCATGTTTTTTAATAATTAAACAAAACAAAATAGGTTACATTTAGGTAGCATGCCACATATTTTGGCAATCACCTTTTGTCCTGAATACTATTAAAATAGGCTTTTTGTTTTATCATAAACCCAGAAGAATTAATTCATAAGCCTCACACAAGCATCTTCTGAAGTAGAGTACTTTATAATGACTTAGGCCTTCACATAGCTACAAACTGCTGGGTAAATGAGAAGAAAAATAGATGTCCTCTAAAAACAGCAATTATAGGAAAACTTATAGAAATGTAATTCACAAAGTGTTTAAAGGTTTAAAATATGTGAAAACCCAGGTTATTCCATAGCACGTGGTTTAGTTCCTACTCATCAAGCAGGGACGTGTTGGGTGTCGGTAATGAGCATTCAGTGGAATTCACTGGGACTTGGGAGGGATTTTGTAGGTGATAGGGAAGGGGCACTGTGATCAGAATACATTATATAAAAATTATTTTCAAGAAATAGAAATGAAATTATGGTTATAATGGATGTAAAATTGCATCACTTTCCTCCTTTTCCTTACTATAACCACTCCTAGCAAGAGTATTTCCAATGCCCCACAACTCTCAAGTTGAAAGTTTTTCTTCATTGACTGTGATTTTTACACATGTGTGTGCATGTTCATGTATGCATACATATATATTGATACAATCTGATGGGCCTGTTTCTTTTTTATTGCTCTCTATATATGTGCTCTGTATGACCACTTGGTTTTCGACAAACAATAATGTGCTCAACCCTGGAAGGAGCTAAGTCTCCTTCTCTCTAGAGCTATTAGTTGCTTGTCCTTCTTTGTCAAGGGATAAGACCCCACAAAATTTTCCTCCTTCCATGTAAATGTTTCTATTTATCTTGCATTGTTCCAGGTTTAAATAGTTAGAAATTTCTAGTAGAGAATGTTTCACATCAGATTTTCTGGAATTTTGACTCTTAAAATTCTTCTGCCTCAGCCAGACGGTGGTGGCACCTTTAGTCCCAGCACTTAGGAGGCAGAGCCAGGCAGATCTCTGTGAGTTCCAAGTCAGCATGGCCTACAGAGCAAGATCCAGGACAGGCACCAAAACTAGATGGAGAAATCCTGTCTTGAAAAAAAAAAATCTGCCTCATCTTTCCATAGATGTAGGGGTTGTGATGTAGATGTATCCACTGGAGTTGAGCTCACCACAATCTGCTTATTTTGGCCTTGTATCCAGTTTTATTTTTCTGTGATGGTTTCCATTTGCTGTAAAGAGAAAATTCTTTGATGAAGGATTATAGCTATACTTATCTGTGTGTGAAAGGATAACACATTTAGAATTTAGGAAGAAAGTACACTAGTCAAACAAAGTGGCAGTTATAGATACTTATCTATGTTCTATGACCTCTTTAACTCCAGGAATCTGGCTAGGGTCCACTACTGGGCACAACTTCCTTCTTGTTTAATGGGCCTTAAATCCAATTAGATGGTGTTGATTACCAATGACATGTGAATGCCACTTATTACACCTTTAAGCATATCTTGCCATTCAGGTCATTACTATGCTCCATAGGTGTTGCAGATGGGTCGGACTGTTTAACTGCTTTCATCCGAGGCAGCTCACATAGTATTTCCTGAAAGCATGGAAGCTAGACCACAGGAAAGAGTCTTTCAGGTCAGATGGACCTGAAATATCTGAGTGCTATGTCCTAACTGTATGGTGTCTTCCGCAATAAGGGCTCACCCTCAACCCCTAAGAAGCAAGCAAGGGATTCATTGATAATCTATACTGGGATACTATTCTGGGAGACATTTGGGCTACTCTGACCCATAATTCAAAAGGACTATTCTTGTACCTGGTACTAGGGTTTTTTTGTCAGTCTACGGTTTGTGTGTCAAACATCGCAATTCAAGTGGTTTTATGCCTTTTGTATGATTTTACTTAAACAAAGTAATATGAGTCCTTGAGACTTTATCAAACAGTCTTGGCGAATTTTGTCTCTTGTCCTCCCTTCTCCTCTGTTGACTGTCTTCTTTCTTCCACAGTCTTTACCCATCTCAATTCTTCCACTTCCTACCTCCTATCATGTGTACCTTCCTTTTCCCTTCCCCTTCTACCCCCCACCCCACCCCCACACGTGCGGTCCCCTTATACTTTCCTGGGTTCTGTGATTCCGCAGTGTTATAAACTCATATCTGGTGGCTTGAAGCTAAAATTTGAAGATCGGTGAGAACGTGAAACATTTGTCTTTGCAGGGATGAAATTCCTTATTGAGCATGATCTTTTCCAGGCCAGTCATTTGCCTGCAAATTTGGTGATTTTATTTTTCTTTCTTTAGAATTGTATACTTTTCTGTTGTATAGATACACCACTTACTTATTATCCATTCACCTGTTGAAAAAAAAAATTAGAATGTTTCCATTTCCTGGCTATTTTGAATAGCTGTGGGATGGTCTGTATGTCAAATGTGTTGCTGATTGGTCAATGAATAAATCACTGATTGGCAGTGGCCAGGCAGGAAGTATAGGCGGGACTAACAGAGAGGAAAATGGAGAGAACAGGAAGCTGGGAGGGGAGACACTGCGAGCCGCCATCAGGACAAGGAAGATGTAAAGTACCGGTAAGCCACAAGCCACGTGGCAAGGTATAGATTAATAGAAATGGATTAATTTAAGCTGTAAGAACAGTTAGCAAGAAGCCTGCCACGGCCATACAGTTTGTAACCAATATAAGTGTCTGTGTTTACTTGATCGGGTTTGAGCGGCTTGGGACTGGCGGGTGAGAGAGATTTGTCCTGACTGTGGGCCAGGCAGAAAAACTCTAGCTACAGGTGACAGTGGACACAGCTGAGCAAGTATCTGTGAAATAGGATGCTAAGTCCTTTGGGCACATACCAACAAGTTACTGTGTCATATGGTAAATTTATTTTTAGTTTTCTGAGGAATCTTCTGACTGATTTCCAGAGTGGCTGAATCAATTTGAATTCTGACCAAGAGCGAAAAGGACTTTCTTTTTTTCCAAAACCTCACCAACATTTGTACCTTTACTAATAACAGCTTTCTATAGAAGTAAAATTAGGTAGGAAGAGCAATGCAATAATTCTGACTCCAAACTCAATTGAGAATAATTTAAATAAGTTGTTTTTGTATTATATAGGTGAATTGTACTCGAAGATGTGATTTCAATTAATGTTACTGCTAATATCCATTTTTTTAAATTCTAATATACTTTTTTCAATAAAATATGAACATTTAAAGAGATACTTGGATAATCGTCTTTCAATTCCACCATGACTTCCTCTTTTCTTCCTTTATTTCAAGTATTTTATACAAATTCTGAGAGATTAATGGAAATCTTTGTGCCCACACTCTGTCTAAAGTGTTGAAGAAATGAGTTGTTTCATTTGTAAGCTCCATGGCAACATTCTGTAGTTCTTGTCTTGCCTTTTATGGCCTGGAGATTCAACACATAGGCTACCTAATATTAATGTTACAAGGATTATTCTTGTGTTCTATAGTAGAACATTCATTTTCTAATTTTGGTGTGTATTTATAATTGTGTTAAAATGAAAAATAATGGGAATGCTATTGCTAACTCATTAAAGTATAAAATATGAAAGAAAACACTTATGACATTAAAGGTGTTATGTAATTATTGCTACCTCATTTAATATATGTTTTTATAAAATTCAGATAAGTTAATGATATAATGTTTAAAATAGGGTTATCTGACTTTGAGTACATTCAGGCTAGTTTTTATTTAGTTTTAAATGGCCAGATTTTTATGAATTCATAAAAGTAATCGCTTTTATGTTTCTTAAATTCCTTTGAAGAAACTGCATTTTTGTCCATATTGTACTATAAATTCAAGATTTAAAATATATGGAACACAATTCTTTAAACAAGGCCACATTTATCCTTTGTTTGTCTTGTTCTTTTTCTTAAATCTAATTAGAAAATAGATTTGTTGAATTTCAAAATAATTTATAACATAATTTGAAATTCTTATGTCATCCAATTAATTCATTCAACTATGGAAATAAAAGTAAGTATTAAGTGGAAAGGTATTTCTATCTCTGCTGATTTATATTTTCTTGAAAAAATACTAAATTAGATAAATATAAAAGCAAATATAAATGTAAGTTAATTCTCTTGTGAAAGGACTTAACAGAGTGTCAAATAAAACATGCAGTCTAGTTGTTTGTGTTTTATACAGTCATTAAATATTGATTAAACCTCTTCATTTTATTTTAAGAGGTGATAGCAATTATGGGTAATAAAATGTATGGCATGTCATTTGAAGGTGAGGATTTGTGTGGAATAAATTTCTACTGAGTATTGAAAGATAACATGACCTATTAATTATGGAAAATATTCACACCAGGGAAGCTACAAAGTATAGTAGGGAGGACAGAAGACTTACAAGATATGTTTTAGTTTTTCCGTGATGAATATAGAAGTCGTATTGTCATAGAGTATCATGTATTTCTTTGTGTATTGCTGTGGGAATATAATAATTTTGCCATTATTAGAAGAAACGTGCAGTGTGTTAAGAAAAAATTACTCTTAAGGTCTGATACATAGTTCTAGTCTATGATTTTAGTTATAAATTGATTAATTTTGAAATATGATTTTAAAATTTATTTATTATTTTTGTTTTGGGAGTTTAATTCGTGGTAGTGGTTCAGAGAAAAAAAAACTGTAGGAGTCAGTTCTCTTCCTCCTTCATATGGGTCCCAAAGCTTGAACTCAGGCCATTAGACTTGGTGGTAAGTGTTTTGGTCACTGAGCTATCTCATTGACCAAAGAAGAGTCAGCTAATGTTTCAGCGTTTGGTTACACTCACTGCATGAAATTTTATTTTCTGAGATAGTGCAAGATTATTTCTACTCCATACTATGTCAAACACTTATCAAACAAGATTGTGTGAGAAAGTATTGTCCCTTTAATCTTGATTCTTCTTTGGTGAACAACTGCATTTAAAACGTTGGTTCATGCCTGTTTTATGATGTAATATTTTTCTTCTAGTAAAAAAAAAAAAAAAAAACTATAGGGCACTAGCTCTGCTGACTTCACTGATTCACCAGTATCCTTCAACAAGAAATAATGATGGAACAAGAGGGGCAAATGAACAAACATTAAAAAAACAAGTTAAAGGAAAAGCAGACATCCCTTATGTCAGAATTGCTCTCTCAGTCTAGTTCTCTTCTGTGAGCTTGTGTGAGCAGAGCTGTCGGCATGTGCTGATTCAGTCGTGTCCCTGATTACAGGAATAAAAGCATGCCATTAGAAAAGGTGAAGCCCCAGAGATTCCCTGTAAAGATTGCCTATTCCTTGTCCTAGATTTTCTGACTTAAAACTGAAGTTTAAATTCCAGTAACGACAATCTACAAAAAGTAAAATTTTGCAACAGAGAAAGTGCTCTCATATGAGATATCTACTAATATTTGTTTTAACAGTATTAGTCATTATTGACATTTTACCTGAATGAAATTTTACATGGAAATAGTGGCTAACTATCTCCATGCAGAATCAGAGATACTTCACCTAAATGTCATTTTAGGATAAACACTCCCTAGCATCTAATACTTTGGATGGATCCTGGTTTAATATGCAATACCTTCAAACACCCTTATATTGACCTATATTAACATTTAACATTTTGTATTTAAATTAATGAAATATTAAAATTTCATTTTCAATAATATGGTAATAAAAATTGTCACATTTGTTAATTTTGTAATTTGTTTAATGGGTACTTAATAAATATATTTTCCTTTTTTTGTTCTTTAATTTTTATGTTTATGTAAGGTAATCTCCTTCTGTATGTCAAATTGATCTACAACTTTCTTTATAGCCAGGACTGGTTTAAATATATTTTTCAATTGCATTAGCCTTCTGAGTCTTGGATAACAGGTATCTCCATCATCTGTGATGAGCATAATGCGTTCCTATTATGTACACAAGAAAATCCACACTTCATTCAAGAAACAAATAACAATAAAACAAATAATAAAGTTGGAAAATATTGATTAGAGTGATTAGTTCCATATATTAATTTGATAAATTAATAAACTATGCTTTAATAGCTTTGCCAAATATTTCATTCTGAAATGTGTAAAGATAAAAGTTACCTCATGGTTAACACTGTTGTTTTCATTGTATCCATGTGCTTGCTCTTGTGTGTGTACTGTGTCTTTGTACATGTGTGTGTTCCCATACATATGTATCTATATAATGCAAGTAACATATATCTATACACCATGCATATGATGATAAAAAACAGCATATATATATATAAATAAATGTATTTTACTAACAGCATACAAATGTGCAATGTCACATGAGACAATCTATCTTTATAGAAGTATTGTGGACACAAAATTCCAAATTTATTTTGGTTATTTAAAAATATCAAATTTCTAACTGAGAAATCAGGAACTGATTATAACTAGAAGAAAATTACTTTTAATTTTTTAAGTGAAGGAAATAATGGTTTCAGCATTATTTTATATATACAAAAATAATAATAATGTAACCTAGGGGCTATTCTATTGCTGTGAAAAGACACCATGACCAATAATTTTAGGTCTCACAGTTCTGGAGATTTATATTCCATAATCATCATAGTAGAATGTATGGCAGAAGGTATGGAAAAGGAGCAGTAGCTGAAATCTTTCAGGTTGAAGAGACAGAAAGAGAGAGACCCAAATAGAATGATGTTGACTTTTGAAGTCTAAAGTCCACCCCCAGTGACAGACCTCCTCCAACAAGACTACATCTCCTAATCCTTTCCAAATAATTACAACAACTAGAGTCAAGCATTCAAATATCAGAATCTATGGGGTCATTCTCATGCAGACTCCCACATTCCATTCTCTGGCCGCTGTATGCTTGTAGCCTATGGATCATAATGCAAAGTCGACTGAGCGAAACTTCAAAAGTTCCCATAGTCAGTCGCAGTCTCAGCAATGCTTCAAGTTCAATGTCCAAAGTCTCTTCAGAAAGTCAAGGCACTCTCTTAACTGTAATCCCCTGTTTTTCTTTTTTAAGAGGGTTACATGCTTCCAGTATACAATGGCATACAATTTACTTATCATTTAAACAGGGAAGGAAATGAGAATATTGAGAAATACTAGACTAAAGCGTGACTGAAAACCAGTATGGCAAATTCCATTTCCTGTAGCTCTATGTCTAAAGTCAAAGGTCTTAGATGGCCCTTTGAATTTTCCACTTCCCCATGCTTTGTTGATTGCAATACACCTCTCTCTTAGGCTGATTCCACTTCTCTGTAGGTTGTTCTTCCTTGCAGATACCTCACAGCTCTGACATTTGTGATATGCTTGGGCTCCCAAGTAAAACAGGCTTTATTTTTCATAGCTTCATGCAATAGCTTCCCTGGGCCTCCATGTAGGGACTCCTCTGACAAATACTTGTCCTCCTTAATCTTGGAGGAAGAGTCTACAGCCCCTTTACTGCTGTATGATTCATGACTCTAAAGCCACAACCATATGGCATAAGCTACTAGTTCATCTGCTTGCTCATCTCCTTGAACTACATTTGCATATGCTTCCATTACATTATCAGGTGGAGAAAATTCCCCAGGCCTTTTTCAATCACAAGTTATGGAATTAGCTGGCCAGGCTCTTGCCCTTTGGACAACACTCCCTTTATTCCATTTTGTTTCAGGCTTCTCTTATTCTTTCAGTATATGCCTTCACACCAACATTAAATTTCCTAGTGCTACTTTTCTCATCAAACTGTGTGTTTTGTATTTCTTTTTGTCAGGCTTGTTATTTTTCATTGTAGAAGGGCACAATAGTAATCACTAATAACCACACAATAGAGTCAATATTCTGATGTCTTGAAATCTCTTCTGCCAATGAAATTAATACAAAACTATTCAGTTTAGCCTCAGGCATACTTATTAAGACAAAAGCAAAAATCAGCAACATTTTTGTAAAATATAACAAGAGTCATCTCGAACCCAATTCCTAATGTGGTTTTCCTCTCAAAATTTTTGAGCGGGGCCTCTATAGTCTATGTATCTCTCAGCACTACTATTTCCAGTATCCTGGTAGTATTGCCCATCAATCCCACCTCACAGTATTCAACAGTGTTTGTAGTCCAAAGTCCTGAAGTTCTCCTTATTTCTCCAAAAGCAGCATGATCAGGCTTGTCATAGTAATCTGTGTCTCTCCGGTACCAACTTCTGTCTTAGCTACTTTATTATTATTGTGAAAAGGGACAATGACCAAGATATTCTGTAAAAAGAAAGCAATTAATTGGGCATTCCAGAGGGGTGTAGTCTGTGACTGTCATGGCATGGTCCATGACAGCAAACACACAGGCGTGACACTGGAGTAATAGCTTAAAGTTTATAGATTGAGACAACAAACAGGAGAGAGAGAGAGAGAGAGAGAGAGAGAGAGAGAGAGAGAGAGAGAGAGAGAGAGAGAGAGAGAGAGAGAGAGAGAGAGAGAAAGGCATTGAATTTAAAAACCAGAAAACCCACACTAAGTGACACACCTACTCAAAGAAGGCCACATCTCTTAAATCTTCCCAAATATTTCCACTAACTGGACATTAACGTTACAAATATGGGATGGACAATATCATTTAAACCACCCCAGAGTGTTAGTACAATGAAAGAAGAGATTTCAAATTCTTGTAATATAGATTGAAACTATGTCAGCATTTTGTCATTTCAAAGTAAAATGGAATCAAGAAAAAAATGACCAAAAACTGACTGTACAATAGATATACCTAGAGGAGAGAAAAATCTCTATTGCTTATATTCATCATTTATCAACATATCATAATGGCAGATATTTAATTGATTTTCTTCCTTTGCTTGTTAGCAAATGTTTTTTTCTATATTCTACACCAAGGATTAAATAAAATAAACACTATTGAGGGAAAAAGTATACAAGTCTTATAGTCTCTAGGGGTCATTTCATTTACTATATAATGTAATTGATTGTTAAACAAAATTGAAGCCACTCTGTTTTCTAACATATAGAAGTCATCATTTATTATAATAAGATCTTTCATAACTATGACACTTTTGTGGATAATTGTATTACTGTTTTATAGTGTTATTCAATTGTTTATTTATCCATGGTATATACTTGAGTCTCTTATTTCTAATAAAATTATCTTTATATACTTGTTTTAATAATTTAAGATTGTAATGTGATTATTTCATCTTTTTCCCCCATCCAACACATCCTGTATACCTTTCTTATTCTTTTTCAAGTCACAACTACACATATGCATTTATATAATCATAAATATATATTTCTAAATACATAAATATAGTACATAATCATATATATTATATACTGCTAAACTCTACATCCTGTATTGTGTTACATAAGTGTGTATACTTTTCTCTTTTTTTTTTTTTTTGGTTTTTCGAGACAGGGTTTCTCTGTGTAGCTTTGTGCCTTTCCTGGGACTCACTTGGTAGCCCATGCTGGCCTTGAACTCACAGAGATCCACCTGGCTCTGCCTCCCGAGTGCTGGGATTAAAGGCGTGCGCCACCACCGCCCGGCTCAAGTGTGTATACTTTTCAAGGCTGATATTTTAGTATTAGATAACAAATCTTGTGTTCTTCCCTAGTGAAAGCTATCTATCTTATTCTCAGCATATCTTAGCTGCCTGTAGTTATTCATATAAGCAATCAACAGTCCTACCCAAGAAGGACACATGTACCACAACAATGGCCATCATGGCGTAATAACCCTAATGGTCCAGGAGAGGTATGCATGATTAGCAGGAACCAGCAGCTCTCTAATTGGACTTAACACCTACTCAGCAAGAGGGAATCACCCAGGTACTGAGAACCTATCTATTTCCCAGGGATAGGGAAATCAGGGGTATTGGAAGAAACCCTAAAACGGTAACTTTACTGAGCCAGTATAATCACTAAATACATTATAAATATTTGTCCTTATAGCCCCCAGATAAGTGTAGTCCTCACTCATCAGGGGAACATCCACTTGAAGGAAAGACAATTATATAACCAACCACAACCAATGAAAATGCAGAGCTAAGGGGTGCATCTCTAAAACAACTCCCACACCTAAGCGTCAAGGATCTGTGCACAATGGGGGCAAACACATTTTAAGGGAAAGATGATCATGGTGCTTAATGTGAGATTTTGTCTCAGTAATTTCAGAAGATACACCTACAGATTTTCAACAGCATCACTGCCTAAGCATGAGCTGAGAAAGAACAACAGCAGTAGATATGCTAATGTGGACCTAGGAAATCCCAAGAGGCCTTGACCCCAGATAAAGAACTACAAGCTACAAGGGCATGCTGAGAGCAAGCAAAGGAAATAATCTTCCCCAAGAAAGAGCACACTAGTTGGTTTATCCAATACCAAATCTGGAATATTGTTCTGCAGACTGAGCAGGTTGTACTTACTATGTCGAAAAAAAATACATGTATCATATGCATATACACACATATGTATGTAAGAACAATTAATGAAAAAGGAGGCCATACATTTGAAAAGAGCAAGGATAATTTAGAGGGAAGAAAGGGAATGGTGAAATGATATAATCTAAAGAAATAAAATTTAAGAAAACAAAATAAAAAATATTGACTTTAAAAAAATGAGAGTTTTCAATAAAATTTCACCATCCCTAGTAATTAGAGAAATGAAAATTAAGGGGCTGGAGAGATGGCTCAGGGGGCTGGAGAGATGGCTCAGAGGTTAAGAGCACTGACTGCTCTTCCAGAGGTCCTGAGTTCAATTCCCAGCAAACACATGGTGGTTCACAACCATCCATAATGAGATCTGGTGCCCTCTTCTGACCTGCAGGCATACATGCTGTATACATAATAAATAAATAATCTTAAAAAAAAGAAAATTAAAACAACTTTTAAGTTTCATTTTTTCCTAGTCAGAATGTCAAAGATCAACAAAATAGTATTATCTTTCAAATTAAAAAAATTCCATTTGCTTGTGAAATTCCTTATTTGCTTGTTAAATTACTCATTCTTAGTTGTTTTCCAACCTAAGTTGTTTTCTTGTAAGAAATTTATATTTGTGTACTGCAGATAGATGTGAGCTTTACATTTCCTAACTTGCTTTTAAAATCCACTTCTTCATCTTGTTAGTTTTCAAGTCTAAAAGTTTCAATGACATCAGTTGTAACTTAGACCGAAATTTCATGCCAATTTGATGTAACCGTATGATATATAAAGAGATTTCACTTCCACAATTGTCCTGTGACCTTCGTATATGTACTATGACATGTGTGTGACCAATCCACAAACATAAATGAATGACTAAAAAACTAAAATTTATGAAGTACACTAAATACTCAGGTCAACAATAAGACTGTTTTGATTTTTTTTTTTTTTTGGAGTGTAATAGGTTTAATAGGCAACCTGATGTAAGGCACTGAAAACAGAAGTCATATTCACTGAAAAGTCATGGCTATTTAAGCCATTAGAACTCATTCTCTCAATTAGAAAATATTTGTCTATTTAAGTTTTCTCTGTACCTAGTAGTATATTTATTTATATATGACTTCATGGTGGAACATAATATATTAGTGCTATCCTTATCCCCACACAGAAAACTTTTAAAAAGGATAGTAGAACAGAGTAGCTTGTGGGACATTTTTATAGTATATTTTTTATTAACTACAATAAGTGCAATTTTTTAATATGGGCATTTCCATTTGAATTATTAATGCACAATGAGGACATATCATTTAACTATAAAGTCAACTTTAAGTGAATGTTTGATTCAGAAGTTATCTTGAAACTTACATATTTACATTAAAAACATAACTGCACATATGTGATCTCATTATTTTCACTATTTCATATTATGGTTTTAGCACATCTTTCCCTGAAAAATTAAATATATAAGGGTACTTTTCAAATTAACTTATTCGTTTGCAAATAAAGATCACAATTGTCATATAGAGGGTATTATCAGATATTGAATTGTCATATAGACAATGAAGACATTTACTTGTTACCTCAGTATATATTGGGATTTTTTTTTTATTTTCTGTAATATATTAGTACTTTTGTGTTCCTACAAAAATACAGTGTTTTAATCACTATGCTTTTTTCCTGATTTTTCTTCAATACATTATAAATTGTGTAAAGCTATTCAATGGAGATTTTTTAGTTTTTCTTTTCCATTGACAGATTAAAGCAAATGACTAAATAAATCAAATTTCTCTTCTAGTGCATATTCATATATGCCTCACTTTGTAAGACAGACCTGCAAAAGTCGCCTTTGAAACCTGTGAAAGGTTCGTAGCAACCAAAAAGAAATCTCATAATGCCTGTGACAAATTAAGATCAAGCAAATCAATTTACCAAATGTAAAAAGTATGTTGGTTTTCTTAAGCTCTCTATCACAGTTGACTATGGACAAATTAAAATTTTGTGGGCTGACCTTGACCTACAATCTAGTTTGTTTGTATATTACTCGCCAATGCCTGGCACTAAAATTTGAGTTCCATTCTATATGAATCATATAATTAAGTAGCAATTGCTGTAAAAATAATAATTTTACATTTCACTCTAAAATTGCTTCAGGTGAGTCCTCAAGTACAATACCGTAGAATGGATGTATGTTTGTAATGTAGGATAAAGCAAATTGTTTTTCCTTTACAGGCAAAGACTGTAGTTTCTTATATAGAAAAAGAAGATTTTATAGCTCATTTTGTAATTATTATCTGTGTGATTTCTTTCATGATAGATGTAGTCTCCCTACCTCTTTGTGAGTGATTAGCACTTGTACATGCCCACAAACTAATGCCTAATCTTGAGTCTTCGATAAACCCTGGCATTTATGTCTTCTTGATTATAGTTTATGACATATAAATGCTTCAAGTTTCAGTCCTCTTGATCTTTATGAACACTGTCTTTCAACCACAGAAGACTTAAGAGTGATATCCAAAAAAGGCATTGTACTCTTCACCTGACAGCATGACTGATTTGCTTACTTGCGATTTATAGTACATGCTAATTATAGAAATGAAATTCAAGAAAAGGTAGCAGATACTTATTTTAAATAAGCTAATCCATTTATAGAAGCAATAAAGATCTCTAAAACATAGAATTATAAAAGAATATTTCACTCTTCCTACTTTCCAAATATTTTTGCTTGTTTAGAGCAAGCTCATTAACGTTCATGATCTATAAACATGTCTTAAATCATACTTAGAGTCATACTTCTAATATGAACTGTAAATCCTTTAGAGTTGAATGATTATCATTTGCCTCATGTATCACTTGCAAAAACCCACATCATAATACATTTAGTAAATTTGTTATGTCATATATGAGGTTCCATGAACAAACAACAACAACAACAAAAAAAACAGGAACGATACATTATTCACTACACTCTTTTGTTAACACTTTAAAAGGCATTATTAGAATCTCAGGTAATATTCCCAGGTGAGAACATTTTCAGTTGAAAAAATAATTTCCCTTTTAATCAGGTATGAATTATCAACAGAGAATAATTCTGAGATCCTATAATATAAGGGCATCTTTTGGGAGAGGATTTCCTTTTACATTCTATCGGCAGAAGTATAAGTTCGAAAATAAACAATGACGTGAAGTAATGAGAGCTTCATTGATACAGTGTGAGTTTCAATGTATGAGAGCAAGGACTAGATTTTGAAATGTGTTAATAGCAAGAAAAATTAAATCTGTTATAAAGGAGAGGACAAAATGGAAAGAAAGGTAATTTTTAATTGTTATAATAAAAGATAACAACATATATTTCAAAAATGTATGAGTAACCAAATTCACATTCTTGTCTTGAACATTATGACTTTAACTAGGTAATGAGCTCCTAAATTGAATTTGAAAGCAACATGAGTGCACACATTTAGAATATTGACCTCAGAGTTCTGAAGCCCATCTCCAAGTTCATCACACTTTATAAATATACCATAAACATGAGTGTTTCCATATATTGTCAAAATCATATTAAGAAGACATAAATTATGTTCCATTTCAAATAAATATTTTTAAAAAATTAGCATGAACCTCAATATTGCATTTGCCAGAATATACTAAAGAAGTTCATTAGAGACATAACTTCAGTATTTTAATAAGTAAGAGGAAAATAGAATTTCTATGACTTGACCATGTGATTCAAGTTCATGGCATGTGTTATTGGCTTAATAGGAGTCTTTGCAAGGGCCAGCACGGTATAGTTGGTGACTGGAATTACTTCATACAAACAGGCACAATTTCCTATGCAGAGTCTCTGACCTATAGTCAACATAGCTGGATTTAGAATCACAGTGGAAATATTAACCTCAGTGAACTGATAAAACATTTACAGAGATGCCTAATTGAGGAAGGGGACCCACCATGAACATTGGTCATACCATCTCATAGATTTGATCCAGGACTAAACAGAAAAGTGTTAGTTGAAACTTCTCTATTTCTTGAGTGTTGATACAATGTGTTCAGCAAGCTATTGCTATCATTTACCTGCTTGGTAGACTTTATCATCAAACTATAAGCTAAAATAAACCATTCCTCTTGTTAGTTATTTTGTTATAGCAACAAGAAAATTAGCCAGTACAGAAAACTAGTACTAAACATTGAGATCTGTGCTGTGATAAACCTGGTCCACATAGTTCTTAGATCTTTGGGTTTAACGTATAGGAGTGATTTTGAAAATGTGGGCTAGAAAAGCCTTAGAATGCTGTAAGCAAAGGTGAAGGGATCACTCAGGGAGAATTTGGAAAACCAAGGTGCTAAGAAAAATGTGGAAAGTAAAGACCCAGATCATGATGTGTCAGAGGGAAATAAGGACACCTTGGGGAACCAAACCAGAGCCCAATTTGGTTATGTTTTTAGCACTGCATCTAGTTTCTGCCTGTGGCTTGATGGATGAGAGAGAATTCAAAATTAATGTACTAATTTCCTTGTGGTGATATATTGTGTACTCCAATAAAATTTGCCTGAAGATCAAAGAACAGAACAAGCCACTAGGTTAAACATAGATGCCACAGAGTGGTGGCTCACACCTTTAATCCTAGCACTCCAGAGGCAGAGATCTGTCTGGATCTCTGTGAATTCAAAGCCACCTGAAATGAGATTGACTCAGTCTAGGAGAGAAACAGAGCCAGGCAGTGATGACACACACCTTTAATCCCAGCACTTGAGATATCATGCCTTTGCTTGGGAAGCACACATGCCTTTAATCCCAGGAAGTGATGGTTGGGTGGAGAAAGATATATAAGGAGTGAAGAGATAGGAACTAGAGACCTCTTCAGGCTTAGGAGTCCTAGAGGTAAGACATAGCAGTGGGTTGTTCCTTTGTCTCTCTGATATTTCAGCATTTACCCCAATATCTGGCTCCGGGTTTTTTATTGAAAGACCTATTATATTTCATGCTACATTTCTTGGCAGAAATTTATTCAGGGAAAATTGCTTGTGAAGCCTTACATTCAGAATTTTGACTGACTACTTATTTCTGCTTTTATTAAGATATACATTGACAGGGAGCAAAAGGATGCAAAATGGAGAAGCCTGGTGACAAAGACATGTAAACAAGTTCAGAGTCAACTACAGAGCATAGACAAAGTACATAAAACTTCTAAGGAACTAGTGCTCTTAAAGAAAAATAATAATCATGTTCTTTACTGGAATAAAATAAATGTTACCCGATTGGCATGATTTCAATAATTGAAGTTTTCAACTTGTGAAACTGGAGATTCATTCCAAATGAGAGCAGAGTGCACCAAAGTTAAAAATGCCCCTGAGGGAATAAACCCTTTCACAAAACACCACCTTAGGAACCGGTTCTCTCTAGTCAGCATGCAGATTGTCTTGATTGACAGAATAGATTTTGGATTTTGAAGTGTTGAGGCTATTAAACACTATGAGGCCCTTGAGAGATGCCTCTGAAATTAAGAGATGAATATGAAATTTTAGGGGTCAGTGGGGATTATTTTTTTAATTTAAATGCTGTGTGATTGTTCTATTAAAAAGTGGAGTGGTAATAGTTATTCTTCATTGTCAACTTTACTACATTTAGAATTACCATGGAAACACAACTCAGAATGTGTCTATGAGGTGGTTTGCATAAAGGTTCAACTAAGGAGAGAATACTCATCCTAAGCATCATCAGGATCATTCCAGGAAATAATGGCCATGCTGAATGAAATGGAAAAAGTAGACAGAGGTCCGTTATCACTCTTCCCCCACTTCAGGTTGCAGATGCAATGTAACCAGCTGCCTCAGCTGTTTGTGATCATGTCTTTTCAAACATGAATAGCTGTAACCCTGAAACCATGAGCAAAAACTTCTGCTTCTAAAGTTGATATTTTTTTTTTCAGGGATATTTTACAGCAATGAGAAAAGTAACGAAGACATCAGTATCTCCACAGTCTTCCACTTTTCTCTTTTGTTGTTTCTGCAGTAACTGGGAAAAGTCCTGCTGTACTGACCTCCTTTACTGCTGTTTTCTAACAACACAAGTCAACCATTGCCTTTTATTTATACTTAGTGTGATTATGTAAGAACTTAGGAGAACAGCATATAATTATGTTATCACTTGTAACAAGTATTTATGTACCAATCTCATCTCTATCCTGTGATTACTAAAATCAGTCTTTTTTTCATAATCTTTGAGTTTCTCTGATCTGCCTCAATCTTAAAATCATGAAATGATCAGTTTGTGTGTATGTATGGATTAATAAATTAAGGGTTGAATGATACAGAATTATCCAATAAATATTTGCAGAACACATGTAATGCAGCTCTGCCTTAAACCCTGTAAACATTACTATTTAAAACCAAAGATCTGACAGAACTTGAGGTCCATGATTTTTATGTCTAACTATAACCTGATTATTTTTAAAAATCTTAACTTTTTAAAATCTCATTACTAGTGACTTATCCTTGTTTAACCTTGAAAATACAAGTGTCAAACACTCACACCTACACTCAGCCTCATATACTGAATAAAATATTCAGAATTATGCTGGAAGAAGTCACTTTTTAAAATTTAATTGCTCAGGTAAATTACTATAGCTGAGAGAATAAGAAAAACTTTTTGTTTGTCCTAAAATTTAAGTGTCACTTAATTTTTGAGCTATTTAAAAGTTGGCAATCTCAGTCAATTTTATTGTCATTTTTCACTTGCTACACTCCACTCTCTCCTTGAACTGGTATTCACAAAAGGTTTAGGCTTCTCACTGCATAAGCAGTTTGGGTTTTAAAGAAAGGTAATATATATGAAACATTAGAAAAAATCATATTCATTTGCTCCAATTACTTTAAATGTCAAAAGCTCTCGGCTTAGATGAGCAATGCCCAACTTCCCCCTTAATCAGGATGCGATTTGACAGAAGTAGAATAAAAGTTTTAATGTTGATCTGATGGCGGAAGGATGGGGGTGACACTATTCAAATAAAGCTTCAGTTTCAATTATTCAATTGTAGAATTTGAATTGAAGGATACAGTAAAGGGAGAGTATGGTATTCAAATGAGAAATGCATAGAATGAGCATAAATTTAGCATTCATCTATTTATAATTATTATTTAAAATTACCTACCAAGAGCACAAAATAGCATGGGCCCCAGGCTTTTTCCTCTGAAAAAGCAAAATCGAAGAGAAATAGACTGTGACTCCTGAGGTAGATTTAAAGCCAATCTCATATCACATTTGTGGAGTTTTAGACTCAGAAGTTCTTTGAGATCAGCAGCTCCTATCGGGCTATGAAAAGCTGTGAGCGCAGCTTTAATGAAATTTAAATTTTTCAGTAATAAATTTAAAGCAGAGTATAATGTAACAAGTTAACTCTAAGTGGCCGGGGTATTTGAGATGCTGAAAGTGGCCCATGAACATTTCTTCTAGATACGCTTTCCAGAAAATGGCACTGAAGATGGGAGGGATTAAAGTATCCTCCAAGCCCCCAGAATCAGCTAACTTATAGTCCACCTGTTACTACTTATGACAAGCAAAGCTAAGTAATTTTCTTTTACGGTAATCATAAAGCTACTCACTCCCGCTTCCCTAATTTCAGAGTTTCATATCATTAGTGTAATATGATGGAGGTTTTTCATCTACTCACCTGTCTGATTTTGCATGATCAAGAAAGGGTGTGTAAGGGAAATTTGATTACATTTTGTTTTAATGTTTAAAAAAAAACCACAACTATTACAAAGACTATCTTCCCCTCCCTTCCTCCTCCTTCTCTCTCTCTCCAACATTCTGTCATTGTAGTATTAGGGATCAATTTCAAGGCATTGCACAAGCTAAACAAATACAATCTCCCACACATTTCTAATTTTTTTCAGTCTCTCTGAAACATTTGTTTCAGAAATAAAAACAAAATACAAATATGCACACAAAACCTATATACATACAGAGATACATTCACACAGAAACACACACATACAGTTGTTTCAAACATTTTTGCTTTACTCTTTACATTTTGCACTTGCTACTTGCATGCATGGTGAGTGGGTTTATGTAATACAATTGCACTTTAATGCAAAGAATATTAATTGAATAGAGATTTACTCAAGACAGACTGCATGCCTTCAGATGCTTATGTTTGAATAGGTCTCTAAGAGCTTCCTCTTCGCACTAGTTTAACCATGCGCAGCCTGAAAATGAAGAGGCGTGAACACCCCTGATGGATGATGAGTGATGAGGACCCATCGAAAAATAATTCTTTAATTTTTTTCTCAGTGAACAATTCACAAAAATGATTATATAATTCTTGTATATGGAAGTATCACTGCCCTAGCAGCCAATCTTTTCTCTAACTTTGTCTGAATCTGTTTATCTCCCCTGCCCTACATTTCTGTTCCCTTATATAACCTTGCAAATAAACTATTGCAGACAGTAGTTTTTCCTTGGGACCTAGTTTCAGGGAACTCAGGCTAAGAAAACAACCTCATTAATGGAATTTTTAGTTAATATTAAGTAAAGATAACATTTCCTGCTTTTAATTGCAAAGAAGGAAATGATATAAGACCAAGAAGGTTTATGACACATTTAGATACATTGGATGCTTTGGGGAGAAGATTCCATGATGATGCTGACATTGAAGGGCAAATCAGGTCACCTAATTACTGTCTACAACTTAGGAAAGAACGAGCTTCTTTTGCAAACAAGAGGGTTCATAAATTAAAGATTTTATTTGGTGTAAAATATTTTAGAACACCATTTCAAAGATGATATCATTGCAGGACACGTAAAAATATTTGGCTGAAAATTATGAAGCCACCCATTGTGCATTATCTGATTGTACCCTAGTAAGACTGGAGCTACAGAATTTAGTCAATTTGTCAGCTACTAAGTGTATAAGTACTCAAAACATAATAAATCTTAATTATAATATGTTCTCAAGATAAAACTATAGACAAAATGTGTACAGAAGTAATGTATCTTTGCAACATCTTCCTATGTATTGTGTGATGAAATCATGGCATTTTAGCTATGGAATAGGAGGAATAGAACACATTATGAAAATTAGTTTATAGTAGTTTAGGACTGCTCTTTTTAAATGAAACCATTAGAAATTTTGAAATTTCTGCATGTCTCTCCTATTTCTTTCATGTAGATACATTAAAGTATATGCATCATCATGAACTAGAATTTAAGTTTTGATGTCTAATTCTTTATAAGATATATGCAGAAAAATAATATCTTTATGTACCAAATATATATAGAATGTTATTTTAAGGTCTGCCACATTTGTTTATGCTGTGGAATATTGGTTTAATGATGCAAAGATGTGTTGCATTCTTTTATGTTGCATTTGTTTAACTCTGTGAAGCTGTGTTACTTTGCCTGTCTGACACCTGATTGGTCTAATAAAGAGCTGAAGCATCAATAGCAAGGCAGGAGAAAGGATAGGAGGGACCAGCAGGCAGGGAAAATAAATAGAAGGCGAAAAAGAGGGATGAGGAAGCAAAAGAGATGAAGGAGAAAGAAAAGAAGGCAAAGAGAAATCCAGGGGCCAGCCACCGGGCTTCACATCAAGCCACGGAGTAGGAAATAAAGAAAGGTGAGTGTACAAATATAGAGGAAGATAAAACCCCAGAGGCAAAAGGTTGGCCAGATAAATTATGGTTAAAAAAAATCTGACTAGAAACAACTCAAGCTAAGGCTGGATATTCTTAGGAAAGAACAACACTCTGTGTATTTATATGGGAGCTGGATGATGGGCTCCTTCAAAGAGCAAAAGAGTAAACACAACAACACTCCTTTTATATGCATACGGTGACCAGGATGGCAATGAAAACACCTTGGAACCTGGGGTATTTTAACTCACTTTATATTGTAGGAGAATTCATTCCTTATGAATATGTGTCGATGCACTTACAAGCAAATTTATTGCAGTGCTGTTCACATGTAAGCACAGGCATATCCCAGAGACTTCAAAGGCTTAGTTGCAGATTGCTGTAATAAAGTGAGTTTCTCAATAATGTGAGCTACTTGAGCTGGAGCTACAACTCAGTGGAAAAGAACTTGAAAAGTGTGTGTGTGGCAGTCCCTGGTTTGATCATCAGGATCAATGCATAAATGTTTTTTTAAAGTAAGGTACTTGATTTCTTTTTCAATACTAGTGGATATGAAAGTCATATTCATAGTATACTATATTACATATAGCACCACATTGTATATAACATATACCTCTATTAAATAAATTTATTACTAAGGATTGAATAATCAAGTGAGCCCTGAGTAAGACATGATCTTCTAACTATTAGAGGGTTTTATCTCAATGTTCATGGCTGCTTACTTGTTAGGGTGATAGGTCCTGAAGTTTAGCTGTGGCAATTTATTGAAATGACATGAAATGCCTATTTTTTTGTGTGTCTTACCAACCAATTGTGTTTCTAATCTTCTATATTTTACCCAGTCAAAGCATTAAAAAGTGATGTTGTTTAAAGTTCTATTTGTCTTGCTAAGAATGTAGGTAGACAACTTTTCATAATATAAAGAACAAAATCAGGCTGCAGAGACAGCTCAGTGGTTAAGAGATGGTATTGCTCTATCAGGGGACATGGATTCACTTCCCAGCACTCATATAGTGGTTCAAAATCATCAGTGTTTCCACTAGTTTGGCTATTTGTCCCTGTGCTTTTTCCGATCTTGGTCTCAACAATTCTTGCTCATACAGTCCCTCCTCTTTCTCGCTGATTGAATTCCTGGAACTCCACCTGGGGCCTGGCCGTGGATCTCTGCATAAGCTTCCATCAGTCATTGGATGAGATTTCTAGCACGACAGTTAGGGTGTTTGGCCATCCAATCACCAGAGTAGGTCAGTTCAGGCTTTCTCTCGACCATTGTTATGAACCAATAGCTGAGGAGCCCCCAAATGGATCAGGCCCTCTGGATAAGTGAGACAGTTGATTAGCTTGAACTGTTTGGGAGGCACCCAGGCAGTGGGACTGGGACCTGTCCTTAGTGCATGAGTTGGCTGTTTGGAACCTGGGGCTTATGCAGGGACACTTTGCTCAGCCTGGGAGGAGGGGACTGGACCTGCCTGGACTGAATTTACTAGGTTGAACTGAATCCCCACGGGAGTCTTTGCCCTGGAGGAGATGGAAATGGGGGGGGGAGGACAGTGGAATCTGTAGCTGATATGTAAAATTAAATCAAATTATAAAATTAAAAAAAAAATTAGTTCCAAACTCAAAAAAACAAACAAACAAAAATCATCAGTGACTCCAGTTTGGGGAAGCTAAATAACAATTCTGAGACCCTTGGGCATAAGGCAAGCACATAATGCACATACACACATGCAGGAAAAACATTCATACACATAAAATAAAATAAATGAATCTTTAAAAAGAACAAAATCCAATTTCTCAATGTCAAACATGATTTTCAGATATCCATCTTAATCATCTAATTTTTTTAATTCAAAAACTAATAGAAGGTAATGTAATTTAGGCTATTTGTAAACAATATGGTGTTTGTCATTTTATTTTATTTTATTTGCTAATTCAGGTTTTATATTTTAGTATTAGTGTAGTTTATATAGATTTTAGATCTTGACTCTCTCAATGATATTGGCTCTGTGTATCTATCAGAAGACACCTAATATTTCTAGCTTCATATTACTTATATTTTCATTGCAAAAAATAAATAGCAACTATATGCTATATATATAATGCTATATATATTAATATACTATTAGATTTCTCATTCATAAATTACTTGCAAATTAGAAAATGCAATTAATCGTTATTTTCTCTCTAAACTTTATGAAATATAAAGCTATGTCTTGACATGTGAAGTTCCAGAGGGAAGTTTCAGAGTCAGATAAAGTCCTTTGGAGCTGTTACATATTTGCTCTTGTGAATTAAGATTCTGTGGTTCTGATAACCTGCAGCTGAAGAATAATCTGTGATTAACAAGAGCCCAGGAACATTGATGTGAAACATTTGCTTAACTTGGACAGTTGATCCTGGTCAGCTGAAACTGAGAAACTAGTGGTGACTATGAAGAGACTACAGTATTGAGGTGAAACCTTCTGGGAAGTGTTTCCTCAGGGTTAGCCCACAGAAGCTAAGAAGGGGGTCACAGTTCTTCCACATGCTTGGAATGGAACTTGGGAGTGTAAGAGTCTCTCAGGAGGTATTGGTTTTGTAGGCATGAAGGGGTCATGGAGAGCAGCTGAGACGTGGTACTGTGAGAGGCCAGGAGAAGCCATTGGTAATGGTCCAGTCTGAGTAGGAGGTGGAGTCCCAGGGTTGAAGGGGTCATGGAGAAAAGTTGAGGTTTTGAACTATGAAGAGAGCACAGGAGAGGATTTGGTGCCCATCCACAGTGTAGCCAATAGGAGCGAGTTTACTTCAGATTATTCTCTACAACTGGCTATTGCTTTTTGTTTATAGGTCTCTGTTTAAAGACATGTTTTGCCTATGGTGGCTTGTCTGCCCCTTGCAGCTTCTCTGGCCTGTGCAGCTTGCCCTTGTGATTGTCTGCATTACTCCTGCAAACTCCTCTTAACCCTCAGCGAATAAATTGTCTGCCACTCTGAATAAAGTTGGGTATTGCGTGAGATGTTCATTCACCTCATTTATTGTCTCCGTTATCTCAGGTCCCACTGCCTCTAGAGGGTAAACAAACTCCCTTCCTTCTCTTGCTTCCACACCTCCGTTTCTACCTGTCCCCACTGTCCTTTGAATTTATAACCTCTGGTTTCACTGATTGTTATTGCATGAATATGTACATATATATTCCCAAATACAACTTGGACAGCTTATGTAATGTTACTTGGATGTATCTTTTCACGGCTGGCCCTTTGGCATTGTACAGTTTCATTGTAGTGTTTTTTTTTTTTTTTTCTTGCCATCCTTTTATGTCGGTCTTTATGTTAGGGAATGGCCACACTTATTAAGTGCTTTATGACTTTAATTTTTTCTATCATTATGATGTTTAAATATGTGACAATTGTGGTTTTTCTTCACTTGCTTTCGTGTTGTTTATTTAGTTGGAGATGCTTGATTATTTTCTCTTGCTGCTTGGCAACAGATTTCTAGTAAATGCTCTTCATCTGATGCTACCATGTGAGGCTCAATCACAAACACTTTAAAAAACACAATCATTTTTAATATGTTCACATTACATTTCCTTAATTTGTAATAAAATAAGTGCATCTTATAATGAAATTACGAATTTACTGTTATGAAATAAGTACACATCCTAGCAATTTTCAATTATTTTATTAAGTTGGATGTGAATATTGAAGGTGAGAGGTTTCACTTGATGTTCCTGTGCTTTCTACAGTTTCATCTGAATATTGTTTACCTCTTTATAAAGTCTTCATATTGTGCTTCTCAAAACTCAGTCAACTCCATGGTAAAGGGCTCTTTCCATATCTGTCTCTGCCTCCATTGTTGCACATAATACACATTTTGCTTTGTAGGAAGGAGATCCTGTAACTTATAATGCATCCCACCCCTCTCTAAATTCTTGTCATATGCAAATTTCAGTGGCTGAAGATCTCAGCCAATTGTTAATAAATTTTACTTCTATTCTCAAGATTTAAATCAGAAGCCCTCCATTTGATATTCCCTGGGCTGGTTACAGATTCTGAAGGGATTTTTTTTTCTACATACTTGTCATTTTCTAAAAATTGAATTTTTTTTTAAACATTGATTTCTTAGTGACTTTTTCTCATTGCTGTTGTTTTCCTTGTACATTTTGTCATTCTTTCTGTTGGTATTTTCTACTAGAAGGAGAAAGATGCTGAACTAAGCAAACATGTTCCTTGTAGAGAATTTTTTGAAATAATTGGAACACATATAAATACTTTAAAAGCAGCTGGACATATAAACCTTTCTACCTACTATAAACTTAAAGGTTGGATTCGGTATTCTGTGCAGAAATAACATGTTATTCTCAGTTGTTTAATTCTATCAGACCCAAGCAATAAAAAAAAAATAAATCAGTGTTGCATGGTTTCACAATAGAGACACAAATGAAAATTATACTAGAGGCCATGTGTATTATCCTTTTTCCATAGACTTGCAATTGCCACATCAAAATCTGGAGCAGACAAGATTTATGATTAAAGGATAAATTTTACTTTAGATCAGCTTATATTGAAACTATAGATCTTAGATCTATATGATCTGTTTTCCCCTTAGTAATCAGCTACAATTCTTCTTATTATATTTTGAAACTGTGAAGTGTTTGTTGTCAGAATTTTATGAATTATTAGAGTCCCATCCATGCTATGTCTGGGCAATACTGAACTTGGGCAAATTGAAATACATAGTCTTTTTTTCTTCCTTTCTGCCTCAGCTCTAATGGTTTTGACTCTTTGCCATGTGCTTATAGGAATTGTTGGAATGGGAAGAGGGACAATATGCATGTATTTATATATGTGTTTTTATTTATCAGAATGCTGTCCAGGATTGGAGATGACCTGTGAGAATACTGCTCAAACTCTGCCTTTGAGTAATGATGTCATAGAGTGAAGGCTCTGCAAACTGGAAAGAAGAACAAACAGTAGAGAATAGAAGACAGTGCCCCATGACAGGTGTCAGATTTACTTCTGCTTTGTCAAGGCTTAAAATTAAAATCTAGCAGGATTAAATAAAATCTCTCCTGATCTCAACAAACTGGGGGAGATGAATGTGATGATGGTAGGCTGTTGAGAACTATATTTAGTTAGGGCTCATTTACATTTGAAAAGAAAATAAGAACCCCCCCAAAAAAATAAAAACAACTAATTCATGATCATATGTTTCTTTTAGTACTTTGATAGTGCTATTATATTAATGACAATTTAAAAGTGAATGTACCTAGCATTGAAGGGATGAGTCTCCAGACCACTTACTGCTCCTCTAAGGGACCAAAGTTTGCTTCTCAGCATCCATGTTGAATGGCTCACAGCAACTAGCAATTCCAGCTCCTGAGGATTGGACGATCTAAAGCTTCTTCTGGCCTCTGTGAAAATCTATGTACAGGTGGTGTACACTTACACAGGGACATATAAACAGGGACACACATGCATGGACACACACACACACACACACACACACACACACACACACACACACACACACAGAAATACTCAGTACTAAAAGCACAAAATCATGTGACAACATAGAAAGAATTGGAGACCATTTTGTTAAGTAAAAAAAAACCAGACACGGATGCCCCAAAGCACGTATTCTGAGACATATGCAAAACCTAAAATAGAAAACCAGTGGAAATCTACAGTAGAGTGGTGATTGTTACACATCAGGGAGGACAGATGTTGTAAGTGGAGGAGCTCTGACAGTGGCACCATTCATTCTATAGTTAAGTGGGGTGGATTTAATGAGAATGTGCCCCCCCCCATAGGCTCATATATTCTCATGCTTAGTCCCTAGCTGATAAACTATCAGGGAAGGATTGAGAGGTGTGTCCTTGTTGGAGGCAGTGAGTAACTGGTGGTGGGCTTTAAGCTTCCAAAAGCCACGGCCAGGCCCAGTGTGTCTCCATCTGCCTGATGCCTGTGGGTCAGGATGCAAAATTTTCAGCTACTTCTCCCAGCATCATGACTGCCTGCATGCCGCTGTGCTTCTCGCCTTGGTGATAACGGACTAAACCTCTGAAACTCTAAGCAAGACCCCAAACAAATGTTTTCTTATATAATAGTTGCCTTGGTCCTGGAGTCTTTGCACAGCAGTAGACGATAACTCGAGACAGTCATGAGTTCTGTACACTGGGTACTTCATTGAAGCCTGATATTTTTAAAGACTAAGGGGAAGCATTTTCAACATAAGGAAATGGTAATTGTGGAAACCAATAAGTTTAATCTGATTTTAACCCTACAAATTGTATTGATGACATGGGCTACTAGGTGGTACACAGAATGTCACATTCAACTTACAGACAATATTAAAATAAGTTGTAAGAGTACAACATGGCTAGAAGAATACACAATAAAATATATTACTATTTGTAGCAGAGCACATTTACATATTATAAAATGTATTTATAGAATTCATAATTAAACACCGAAGCAAACATCTTAAACACAAATTAATTGTAATGCTATTTAACTTGTGATTGAAAGATTTCTGCTATTTGAACTAGTGCTTTAAATACACTAGCTGAGATCTCAAAGGAAATTATATTTGCTTGGAATTTGCAAAAATTTTCCCAAAGTGAAACATATAACATGCCAAGTTGATTATTTAAATTGATACAAATACCTGGGTAATACTAATTAAAATATTTAATGCTATTAATTTCTCCATCTGTATGATATCCTTTGCATACTAGTCATAATTGACTTGTGTATTTGCAGACATTATTCCTTTGCATATAAATAACACATTCATCATGTAATACTTTTGCAGAAATCTTCTCCTATTGATATTTTTTCAAAATATTAGACATTTATCTCAATTTTCTATGTATCTTTTGGAGAATTGAAAATATTAGTCATGAATGGTTGCTATTATTGTTAACAACAAGAAAAATAGTATTGAGTCATACTTTTCATGTTCAACTCCTATCATCATTCTATGGAGAGTCCATTTCTTTTCTGCTTTTGTTTGTCAAAACTATAAATTTCAAAATTGAGTACACGTGTCAGTTTTTTTTGAAACTTTCACAAATCTCTTATTCCAGAAGTTATTTCTTATGCTTCTGAAACATCAAGAAGCTTCCTAAGGAACTTTTTTTATGAGAGAATATCATGTCATTGCTTGTATTTTTTCAAATTTCCTTTAATATTAAGGATTGTGAGATCTACATAAAATTGAAGGAAGATTTTAATGTACAGTAGTATATACTTCAATTGCATTCATTAATTGTTAGTAGCTTGCCATACCAATCACTTTTTTATTTTGTCCTAAATATCTAGTTTCATGATATATTTTCTATTAATCCTTCTACATGATTTGCCTAAATAAGAACTTGAAATTTGAACATGGACAAAACAAAGCTATCTTCTAAAATCTGTCCTTTCCCTTTTCTCCCTCTCTGTCTTTCTTTCTTGAGATTTTAATATAATTAATTATAATATTTCTCTGTTGTATTCCTTCTAAGCCCTCCCATATGCCCTCCCTGATCTCCTTCAAATTCATGAACTCTTTTATTCATTATTATTGAATATATATTGCATCAATATATGTTTATTGTAATAGTTAAGAGTCTATATGTATTATATACACACATATATAATCTGCTCAATAAATATAATTTTGCTCATATGTATGTTTTCAGAGCTGACAATTTGTGACTGGAAAACCAATTTTTGTGCTCTTCCATGGTAAAACTGCCTCTCCTCCCAGATTTCCTTAGTAGTCAACAGGTATTTCTGTATGGTTGAGGCCTTGAGGACTTTTCCCAGTCCACTATGGCATGTTCATTGGTGTTGTCTTTGTTTGACTCACATTTGGGAAGCCATGTTAAAAAGGTTTTATGTGTGCAGCTTCTAATTAAGGTCTTTATTTACATTTTCTTCATGTCTATGTAGTATATTTGTATCTTTATCTCTGATTAGAGATTTTGACAAAGGTTTTTTAGAACTGATGGGATCTCGTTGTGATTATTTTCCTATATGTATTCACCTTCCATTTTCACTCATTCAACATAAGCTCCATTTACATATTTAATTATACTTATGAAGAGAACAGATCAATAGTCCTAAATATTTAAAGATTCTAGTCAGAATTTTGGTAACAAAACTACTTAAAAAGTTAATCATATTTGAAGTCATTCTGTTACTGCTATTAACACTGATTCAAATATGATTCTTTGGTTTTCTGCTTTCCTGTATCTAAATTATATATTCATTTTCAACTGATCATAAATTAGTTAGCACATACTTTTTTTCTTTTTTTTCATTTTCTTAAATGCACAATATATCTAAATATTAAACAAATCTTCTATACCTCTCATTACCAAGAGCAGGAGCCAGATTATGATGCCAAAAGAATAAGTACTATGGTCTAGGGTCTTTCAAAAAAATTATTTCTTATGCATTACATATACATGCTAAGTCAGAAATTCTGTGGCTAAAAGAATGCATTGACAGGTTAGCCCTGAATGCTTCTAGTACTATAGAGTGTATTTTCCTATTATACATATATGCTCATTTGCAATGGCATTAATATGACTTCTTCACTAGAAACATTTCAATATTCTCTATCCACTTTAAAGAATTATTTTACTATGGAAAGCCCATGAACTCCAATCTAAATTATTGTTGTTAATGACTGCCATCAATTGAATTGAATTCCATTAAAGCAGATATATTGAATTCACACCAACTATCTCAGAATACAACTTCATTTTGAAATACTATATTTAAATTTAAAATGATATCCTGAGGATGATGGTCATTCTGTATATAATAGCTGAGCATTTGAATCTAAATATTGAAGGGAAATATAAAAGCATATACTAAAGAGACTTGTATGTGTCTATAATGGTGAATATACAGATTAAAGAATTTTAATGTTTACCATCAAAATAACACAGCTTTCTTGACAGTTCAGATATCCAGTCTCCAGAAACACAACATAATAGTTCTTTTGTTAAGACACAGAGTTTTCAAACATTTTAATAACATCTTCACAAAAGTACATCCATGTTATATGCTATATTAGTGTTATATAGTTTCTATAACTATAACTTGCATATATAAAATATATTTAAAATTGTTGAACATGTAGTAGGACATATAGGCATTCATCCTTACTAGTGTTGCTTTTACTCAGTTTTGCTCCCTAGTAAAATGGGTTTTTAGAAAATTTATATATTATAAAAATAAACTCACTGAGCGGTGATGGTACACGCCTTTAATCTCAGCACTCGGGAGGCACAGGCAGGAGGATCTTTGTGATTTTGAGGCCAGCCTGGTCTACAGAGTGAGATCCAGGAAAGACGCAAAGCTACACAGAGAAACCCTGTCTCAAAAAACAACAAAAAAAAATAACAAAATAAAAATAAATAAAGTAATTAAAATAAACTATCTCATTTAACCTAAAGCAAGAGTGTCTCACAATAGTTAATCTTAATTTTCAAGTTGAATTGTAGAATCTTTATGAAAACAAACCACTATGAGTCACTATTGGAAACTTTCTAAATTTTAAACTGATATGGAAAGGCCATGGTAAATGTGAGTGGCACCATTTCATTGAATGGGCACCTGAACTGAAAAAAAAAGGAACTAAAGAAGGTAAGCCATAGTGTTTATTTTTTCTCTCTACTTTCTGATACCGGATACAATGTGAGAAGCATCACAGGCCTTCCCTGCTATGAAGGATTGTGCCCTCTAGATGTGAACCAAATCCAAATCTTTCCTTCCTTAAGTTACTTTGGTCAGAAATCTTGTCACAGCAATAAGAACACATGTAACATACTTGATTATAAACAGCTCATGTGGAAATACATTTGGAGTAATTTTTTTTAAAAGGAGAGGCAAAAATAAGTAAAATTTAAAAGAAAGAAAGATCAAATGTATATACAAACATCAATGTAAGAAAATATTTGCAAAACATGTTAAGTTTTAAATATATATGAAATATTTCTTTTGAGTTACTTTCAGTTTTAATATAGTAGTTGACCCATTATCACTTACTTTATTACAGAAATATGGGCAATATGTATACACACAATTATTTCACTCATAACTAAATTATATTAAAATGGATAAGGTCAATAACACAAGTGACTACACCTCATGCTGGCTAAGATTTGGAGCAAGGAGATCAGCCATCAGTAACTGCTGAGAGCAGAAACTGGTACAGCTGCTATGAAAATCAATACATCAGTTCTACCACAAGACCAAGCTATGCCACTCTTGGGTATATACCCAAAAGATGCTCCATTCTACCACAAGGATATTTACTCATCTATGCTCATAGAGGCTTCATTTGAAATAGCTAGAAACTAGAAACCACCTAGATGTCTCTCACCTGAAGACTGGATAAAGAAAATGTGGTCTATTTACAAAACAGAGTATCCTCAGATGTTAGAAAAAATGACAACATGAAATTTTCAGAACTGGAAGAAAAATCATCTGAGTGAGGCAACATAGGTCCAGAAAGAAAAACATTGTATGAACTCACTTATTAGTAATTATTGGCTATTTACTATACGATAATCACATTACATCCACAGACCCAGAGAAGTTAGATAAAACAATTTATGATTACATAATACCCATTAAACATACTTTCCAATCTGTCCTTTGATCTTTGGCAGTTATGAATGCTTTATGTTTTCTCATTAATGTGGCTGAATAGATATATCAAGTGAGTAAAATAATCTACTTGTTCTTTGGTGAATGACTTCTTTTACTTAATAGTGTCTGGAGGAATCACTATGACATGTAACATGGATTCTTTGTTCTTTAGGACATCTTTGGATACATTCACTATATTGCCTTTATGTACAGATCTATTATTTAAGAGCATCCTACATTGATGGATATACTTTTACTATAAAATGTTTTTCCTATTTTCTACCTACATATATATATACATATACATATGCATATACATATATATATCATTCTATCATTCTACCATATATCTACCTACCTATCTATCTCTATCAATTTATCTATCATCAACCTACCTATATATGTACACACATACACACACACACACACACACACACACACACACACACATATATATATATATATATATATATATATATATATATATACAGAGAGAGAGAGAGAGAGAGAGAGAGAAACAAGGAAGTTAGCTATCAGGAAACTTGAATCCTTGTGTAGATAACAACTTTGGTGACCATGGAAGTTAGCTATCAGGAAACTTGAATCCTTGTGTAGATAACAACTTTGGTGACCATGATAAAGAAGCAAGAAAAATTTCTTAATGTGAGGGAACTGATGGGTCTTGAAGTACAGCCAGGATAATCACTAACTGCACTCTAAATATTAACCATTATACCCACAGATAAGTGTAGTCCTCATCTCTCATCAAAGAAATTTATTTTGTGAACGGTAGAGACCATTACAGAAAACCACAGCCCATCAAAATACAGAGTATGAAGCCTAGCCCCTGTGGATATATCAAAAAACAAACAAACAAACAAACAAACCCAACTATACCTAATGCTTAGGGCACATTGTGGAAGAGGGAAGAGGAAGTTTGTAAGTACCAGAGGATCAGAGAGTCTGCTGTGAGATTGTATCTCCTGCTAATAGAAGAAGCTAAAAGCATAAAGTCTCACCAACATGACTGTGCAAATATGAGTCAAAGACAACAAAAATAGACATGGTAAGTGGATGGGAGAAAGGTCAGAAGGCATCAACTGTACACAAAGAAATGCTGAGACTGGCGGAAATATTCTTTCCCAGCAAAGAACACAGCAATGGGTGATCCAATACCAAATATACATATACCTAAATATAAATACATATGTATATGTGTGCACATACATGTTCATATACATGTAATGACAATTAATGAAAAAGAGGATATTATTTTAGAGAACAGAAAGTTCTATGAGGTAAGAAAAAAAGGAAGGAAAGGGAAGGCGGTATGATGGATTTATAATCTCATAAAAGAAAAGAAGCATTTTAAAAAACAAACAACATTAAATTCTCTTTACAAAAAAGGAAATAAAAACTATTTACTTAATATTTATATTCCCACTCTAAAGCCAAGTTGTTTTGGCAAAATATGAATTTGATGCTCTTAATCTTTGCAAGGTGTGTATCTAATACGTCTTTGGGCTGAGGAAGAAGACTGAACTTCTGTTTTGGAGGAACAAGTTTTGAAACTGGATGTCTGGCTCAAGTTTCATGCCAGGCTCTTTATTTACTGAGCTGCAAGACTGCTAAACGTGCCAGTCTCCTGCAGCTTCAAATTTCCTATGTTTAAAAAGGAATCCATAATTATGATATACACTAGTGATGTATAGATTACAGGACCACACCTGAGCAATTGAAATTGATGCCTGTCAGAATCTAATATTCCTTAACATAGAAGCTGTTCATTACTGTTGGTAGTCGTAATATTTTAATACATAATTTTTAATCATTCACTATCATGTGTATGTCTGTGTGTGTGTGTGTGTGTGTGTGTGTGTGTGTAACCAGATTACATAAAGTATTACTCTATCTCTTTTCAGACAGAATGCTCTAATAATGAGAATAGAATGACATTTGAAAGCACATTTAGATTGCTATACTTATATTTTATCATGATATCTCCACAACATGAGAATATAGAATGCATAACTTTTGCACTCCTTAGGCAGTGTATTTTGTACATGTTTCCCCTTCAAAGTTGCCCTTGGCACTCTGTTGAGACTGATCTCTCATCATAAAATTCTTCAAGAGCAAAGGAGAAAGAACTGCAATTTGTTCTTGATACCTTAGGCATTTGGGAAACTCTCGGAGGAAGGAAAGGATAAAATTTGAAACGGTATCAGTTTCTGCTGCACCCTTATATTAATTCTGCAGAACACTTATCTAAATATCTCAAAGCCTAGCTAATGTATAAAGAATGAACTACATGTAAGTTTTTTGTATTTTATGACAAGTGTGTGTGTGTGTGTGTGTGTGTGTGTGTGTGTGTGTGTGCGCGCGTGCGTGCGTGCGTGCGTGTGTGTGTGTGTGTGTGTGTGTGTGTGTGTGTGTGTGTGTGTGTGTACGTGTGTGGCAGATGTTTTGGACCATGTGGTATGTGTTTTTAAATTTGTTTATGAACTCTGGACCCTTATGTTGTAGAAAATCTGAGGATATACTGATGGTTATAAATAATGTAACACACGTAATTACTCATGTTAAATTAATAATATTAACACATAATTATAATTTGTTGAAGTTATTTTTTTAAATAATCATTTCAGGTACTGCTGTTAAGAAGCCAACTAATATCAGTCAATTATCCTAAAACTTAAAGTTCTGTATTTTTACATAAAAATACAGAAACCATGAAATACAATTCATTTCTGAGCTTTGTATATCATGATATATTCCATCAAAAACACAAAAGATACTGATCATAGAAATATCTTTCCTTTTATATAATAGTAAAAATATAGCTTTCTTTATACATATTTTAATACACTTTCATTAAAAATTTATAATAAAACTAATACTTAAGGTTTATTTTTAATTATATTAGCTACTAATATATATGGACAGACAACTTAGGAAAGATGAGGCAGAACTTGCCTGGTAAGGAAGCTTTAAATTTCACTTTAAGTATTGTGAAGGCTTAGAACAGGCATGAATAGGAAGCCTAGCTTCAGAAATAGAACTCTATCAAAACATCACAGCACTGTAGATGCTGTTTCTTCCTCTTGCCTTCTACAAACAGCAATATCTTGATCATGGCATGATATCAAATTACTGAGGATATTGGCAAGAAATCGAATAAAAGTGTGACTGAGTATGCAGGGCAGATGCTTTTCATGATGCTGACATAAACCACTATGTGATAAATCATCACTGTCATATTTCCTCGGTTTAGAATCTCCTTGAACATACACATGAAAGTATATGTGAGTATTACTCCAGAGTGCATCATCAAGGAAGAACTCCCTGAATGAATAGAATAACATTTACAAAGCAATATCATCCAATGAACATTGTTCCTAGGATGAATACAAAATGAACATGAAAAACACCAGATGAGTACCTTCATTCCTCATCTCCATTTACTGAACCGTGGCAATGTGAAGAGTCCCAGCCTGCTGCCATGAGTTTACCTATGTTCTCCTCAATAAAGGATTACAGTTTTAAATTACGAGCGAAAAATTTTCATCTTCACTTCAGTCATTAAATTCCCTCTATTTATTTTGGAGGAGAAGGAAGATAATATGATGATAACAAGAAGATATCTTATCTTGTTTGAATCTTCGGTCATTTTATTTTGTGAAAGGTCATTTCTTACTTGGCTTCTGATTCTTTTGTCCTTGGCAAAGAGTGGAATTACTTGTTGGTTCTGGCAGCTGATGAGCTCAGGCTCCAATCCCAAGTCTGCTACTTACTAGCTGAATGCTATTTGGCAAGTCCTTTAGAATTTCTGGTCTTTAATTTACTCCTTTATTAAGTGATTATAGCAATTTTAGAAAGTCCAGGATTGCTGAGAGCTCCATTAGGTATTAAATATGAAATTGTTTATGCATATTAGGTATTTAACCAATATTGAAACAGTAAATGATGAACATCTTTCCTAGTCACAGATTTTTGACTAACTTATTATTCAGTATAATTCATCAAGTTCCTGGCCACTAAATTTTTGTTGAATATTTGATTTGTGAATAAAATCAAAAAGACATGAATGTACTATTCTGAAAACTCTATGATTCTATTTTAAAGTGGCTAATTTGCAATTGATCTGTTTGTATAAGCCTGGATGTTCTAAGTCTAAACATGAATGAGTTAAATCGTGCACAAACCTGTCACCATGGCACTTGGTTAAAATAAAATTAATGTTACTGATTATCATATTGTGGTATGATATGATTCGGAGTATTCAAAATACAACCAAAAAATTGAAATAAAAACACTTTTCAAAGATCCCATTTCTCAAGGTTGTAATGCTCATTCTACCAGTGCATGTTATTGTCATGATAAATGTCACAGTTCATAAAATCTAGTTTCAAAACACTCCTCAAAGAGACATACATGAAAACTGTCACAACATTTTCATTCACAGCAATGGATAAGCATCTAGTCCCCTCAGTAGACATAATAAGAGTAACAAGACCAAGATATCTGACACAAGATATGTGGTTCTCAAAATTTCTTATCATGTTGGGATTGGACATGGGATAGTTGCTTGGCATTAAAGGTTCATTTTTAAAAATTTTCTTTGAGAAACAAATATTTATATTCTTTTAGAGATCCTTGAAATTTGTTCACCAAACTACATGCTGACATTGTACTATTCTACACACTTCAAAATAATATTTGTTTAATTATTTAAAAAATATTTTGGTTTTGTTATTTTAAGTACATTTCCTCATTTGCTTTACTCTTTTCAAACACTACCATATATATATACATGTATCTCCTTGTTCTTTTATCACAATTAATGACCTCCTTTTTCATTAGTTGTTTATATACACACATACATCTATCTATCTACCTATTATCCATCTATTTATTCCTAAACACATACGTATAGCCCTCTCAATCTGTGTACTGTTTCTTGTAAGTATGTTTCATGGATGAACATCTATGGTGTTCTCTTCCCTGCAGAAATCTATTTTCCAACTCTCAGCATTCCTGAGTTATTTGCAGTGCATTGTGTATGGTTGAAAACTCCTATGCTCTTTTCTGTTCACTTTAGCAATGACTTTTATTGTTCTTGATCAGGTCACTTTTATTCAATAATAATATTGAGACTTCATGGATGCAGCTTTTGACATTTTTTTCTTTTTCTTTTTTTAATTGAGGATGGATTCTTTTCTCATAAAATACATCTCAACCACAGTCCCCCCCCCCCACTCCTCCTAGCCACTCTCAGCCTCCTCCCCTCTACCCTAGATCCACTTCCCCTCTGTTTGGCCTCCAAAAGACAACAACCAGACAGAAACAAACATGATATAATAAAACAAGGTGAAAACCTCAAACTGGGCTAGACAGACTCAGAGAGATTAGGTAAAGAGGAGGGCTATAGGGGAAAGGCTTGGATATCCCTGGAAAGGGGAAATAGAATAGATTCTGCTGGTGTACTGTGGGTGGGTGGGTGGGTGGGATCAGGTGGGGAGTAGAGGCATAGAGGAAGAGAGTACCAGGTGGTATAAGAGCAAATATTTAGATTAAGGACAAGCTGGAATTGGGGAGCATTGAGGGGGCCAGTGTGAAGACTTGATGCTCTGGAAACTTTCTGGAACCTGTGAGGATGATCCTAGTGAGGATTCTAAGTAGTGGATGATTTGGAGTTTTACTGGCCATTTTTGTAGCAAGGCAAGTTTTCCACTGGTGATACTGTGTCGCGTCTGCCTCGACCAGCAAGGAAGACGCAATACCAGGCTCTTCTCCAAGCAGTTTATTCAGGAATCTTGAGACAATCTTCTGACCCCGGGGAGAGCCAGCCCACAACCTAAATAGCCTCTGGGTAGCCTACCCCAGCCTGCCACTTGGGTACTGCGGATAGGTCCAGGTATGCAGAAGCAAGCCAGATCCTAGCCTTAGCCAAATAAGGAGTTGTTTATCACAGAGAGCACTCACCATCGGGAGGGTGGAAGGCGGAAGCCAGCGCCATCTTTGAGGCACAGCTGCAGGCAGCTCTCTACAATACTGGATTATATTCCATTGAGTTTTTGGCTGTAGAGGTCCTGTGGAGATCCCTAAAGAACTCAAGCTTTTCACAAGGTTAATGAACACAATCTCACTGCCAACTCCTTTTCCTCTAGCTCTTAGAATTTTTCCAATCCTCTTTTGGGAAAAGTCCTCTGAGGCTTAGTTGTAAAAGTTGCTATCTCAATTTATCTCTTGAGACCAGCTCCATAAATCTGCATTTTGTGTGCTTGTGTTTTTTGGAACAGACTTTGTCTGCTGAGATATTTCCTTGATCATGGTGAGGACAACACTCACCTGTGGGTATAAGGGTATTTAGGATGTAGTTAGGGCTTAGGATGGGTTAGTAATAGTAATGTAACTGTTGCACATTCCATTTCAAGATCTATTATTTCACTACCACTGGGTGATTAGGTTGCCAGTACCAGGCATAGTTTCTCGATGACTAGGACTTAAAAATAATTAGGAGTTCTTGGATACTACAAAATTATATGTGCCACAATTGTGCATTTAGAGTTACTATGCAGGCTGGTCATAGATGTGGTCATAGGCCATTACAACTGAGTAGGACTTTTGGTTGCTTTTCTCCTTAATAAATAAATACATACAATTTGCTCAAATGGAAAATTCTAGTATGACAAAAGCTAGTCTTCATGGAGGAATCTTTCAAGTCAGTTACAGCTCAGGGGTCCTCTGTGGCCTGTGTAAAAATTTCACGGTGTCTTCAGCATAGACTTCTACTTGTGGAGTCAACCAAAGGCGGTAGTGATACCCTGCAATGATCTACACATTTGGGCCCGACAAAAAACTCAAAATGAGCTTCTTATACCTGATATTTGGGGATTTTTTTTAAGATGGTCTTTTATATTCTTGAAGAAGCATTGTCAAATCAGATGAGAAAATTTCATTTAAACTATATATGGATTTATAAAACAATGAAGATATATTATAGGTATTTTAGCAGAGAGTCAGTATAATTTCTTGAGACCTTTCAGACATTTTCACTGTTCTTTTACCCACCTCTACCACTCTTCTGTATTTATCTCTCTGCTCCACCCCTAATTAGAAACCCCTGTTTTCTCATTTCTCACTATCATGTCACCTGTACCTTGCTATTGCTCTGTCTGTTGGTACATGCCCCCAACTTAGCAATGTTCCCTTTTTATTTTCCTAGTATCCGCTCTTACTGGAGACTATGTACTCACATCTGATGATTTTGAGCTATGAGCTACACATTAGAGAGAATGTGCAATGTTTATCTCTCTAGGTCTGAGTTTTGAATATATATGGTCTTTAGTAGATCTATTCACTTACCTGCAAATTTCAAGATTTCCTCATTCTTTATATGTGATTAATATTTTGTAGAGTTCATATAGCAGATTTTCATTATCTATTTGTTAGTTGAAGGACCTTTAGGTTGTTTCCATTTCTTACCTCTTAAATGCCGTACACTTCTAATTACTTTGGGTATATCTGTCATCTATCTATCTATCTATCTATCTATCTTTCTATCATCTATCTATCTCAATATATATCAATATATATTGCCACATGCCTTTTTAAATCCATTTCACAATCCAGGAGATTTTCAAAGTACTGTTTATTCTAATTTTTAGTGATTATGGTATATGATATTATCTGAATTAATTACAATTTGTGGTTTGCATGAATAGTAGGGAAGTATATGCCATATTTGCAAAATTTATTTCATATTAATTATAAAACAAGCATCAAGAGAAAGAATTATAGAAATTCTTGTGCTGAAGGAGAGAATAATCTTACAGCTTTACACATGCCTGGTACCTCAAGATGTATTTGGGTTAATTAGCATTAGAATTCAAATTCATATGTATAGCTGAGATATACATATTCTATGAGATGTCATCACTGGTCACATTTTAATTCTACATAACAGCAGAAGGCAAAATAATTATAGGAGAAAGTGGAACTGTAGAACTAGGGATCTTTAGAGTATGACCAATCCAACTACAGAGTATTTTAAACAACACATAAGCACATTTTTAAATTGTAGAGTTACTAATCAAAGGATATGCTAACACACATGGCTTTTACATTTCTAGATTAAAACTCTGTGTTCTTTGAAGTCAATACTACAATACATAGAATAGAAATTAAGCCAGGCAGTGGTGGTACATGCCTTTAATCCCAGCAATCTGGAGGCAGAGGCAGACGGATCTCTGTGAGTTTGAGGCCAGCCTGGACTACAGAGTGAGTTCCAGGAAAGGCACAAAGATAGACAGAGAAACATTGTCTTGAAAAATGAAACAAAACAAAACAAAAAAAGTGTAGAAAATAAAAAGTCTAAAGTTTTACAAGCACGGAGATGACTCAATGCTTAAGAACATTTACTGCTCTTGTACAAGGCATGGATTCAGATCCCAGAAACCACAGTGACTCACAACCATGCTCAATTCCAGTTCCTTATAATCTGAGGCCCTATTCTTGCTTCCTGGGAAGCAGACACGCATATGGTACATATATGTACATGCAGACAGACACTCATACACATGAAGTGAAAATAAATCCTTTAAAATAGATGTTATGGTTTTAAAATATATTTCCAGGAATGTTAGTATTTTTAAGTCAATATAAGGGTAACATCATTAAAATGACTAGGAAGCACATTGTTAATGGAAATTTTAAATAGCAGTTGCCATACAATAGGGGTAAATTTTATCATATCTATCTATCTATCTATCTATCTATCTATCTATTTATAGATAGATAGATAGATGTTGTGATGAGTGCTTCTGTAAAATGCATCATCTTGATTTATATGTGTAGATACATACATTATAATCTCTATCTATATAAATAAAACCATTAATTTTATAAACATATAATCTTTTGTGAGATAATGAAACCTGCAAAGATCTTTCCATGACTATTCAGAGAAGAAAAGAAAAAAAACCACACAGAATATTACAAGTATTATCTTAATAACAGCTTCCTCCCTTCTATTCCCCTATTATATAAAATACTGTAAAAATTAATATTCAGTAAGTTATTAGTTATTTATGGTTAAAATATCCTGATTCCTGAATCTACTCCGTTTACATTAGTGTGGGATTAATTGGTGGTGATTGTATTACCTTCTCAATAGCGTATTTTGAAAATCTCTAATGTATGAGTGTCACTAACATGAAAGAAATGATTGTCAAATGTTACTATGTAAACTAGGAGATACTGCAAAAGAATATCTTTTGGATATTCATCACAAGTGGTTGAATGGCATTTTGACTGTTGAAATAGCTCACAAACATCAATTTTTTTAAACCAGTGCTTATTTGCCTCTATTAAGTATCAAACCTGATCTCTCATTGTTCTAATATTTCTAGCATTATTAAAAATTGAGTTAGGATCATAGAAAAACTGTTTACAAATTAAGTACAAATAAGCACACTACCTCTCATAAAGGATAAAAATTCCAAAGGAAAACATATTTCTAAAGAGAAATATAATATAGAAAGATAATTAGAAAAGGTAATTTTTGTGTATATTTCTTTATGTTCAAATGATCTAGTAACCTTAGATAACCTACATTAAATAGATTAAAAAATAAAAATGAATAAAAATGCTTTTAAAATAATAAAATCTATTCATTTGCAAACTAAAAATAACCATTTGCCTCTTTATACACTTCACATGAACTTTAAAAGAGTGTGAAATTCAAAACAATCTTTTTCATGCAATTAGTTTAAAAATCCGGCTTTAAATTACCTCATGTCAATTTTAAACTAAAATTGTTAGAAACTGTAGGAAGATATAACATTGCCATAGTAACACTGACTTGAAAACTGAAAACTTTAGCTTGGAAGAATTTAATTTCCCTAGAAAAAAAAAGAAAATATTTCCCTAAGGCTATGTAATATCCATACCATTATCACTAGATCACTTGTAAGGAGTAGGTGAGTACCATACTGCCTAATATTTGTTTATTCAATGTCAAGTTCTCAAAGGATATTCAGCACACAAGTGCTTAGCTATCAAAATAATTCTCTTCTGATGCTGAAACAAATAATAAGCTTTTTAATGTTCTTATAGTATAGCCCTCATTATGAAGGATGAAAAATGGAAACCTTGACAACACTTGACCTTTAAATTTTATGAGAGAGAGAGAGAGAGAGAGAGAGAGAGAGAGAGAGAGAGAGAGAGAACACATGCATTGGGATATAGCTTCGTGTAAAGTGCTTTCTCTAGCATGAACCCCAGGGTTTGATACAGAGCACTATATAAATATAAGCACAGTAGAATCAGGCAGGTCAGGTCAAAAGCAAAAGCTTCAGGTCATCCTTCTTTACATGTGAACTTTGAGGTCAGCCTACACTACTTCTGACCTTCTTCCCCTGTGACCAACCTCATAAAAAAAAAGAAAAAAATGACAAAGGACTGTATCCTCCCAAAGACCTTATGTATGTCATTTTCTTTTTACAAATCTGTGACAATTCCTAATAGTGGAATTCATTTCCATAATTTCAATTAATTAACTGTCCTGTTATTCATCAATTGTCACTACCTTTGATCTTTCATGATGAAAACATTTCTTTTTAAGGTCACAGAGCTATATCTCTAGTGAATCTATTTATCATTTTTCTATTGTTTTTCTCACTAGTATGTTGAAACTAAATTCTCAGAGCAATCAAATTTCTTTCAGCTGAAGAGTCTTCACATCTATAAATGTTGTTTGTCCGTCCTAATAGCCATCACAGGTAGTCTAGTGAAGAGTATGAATGAATTAAGAGTCTTAAGAGTTTCCTTCACACCATGTTAAAGCTCAGGTAACTTTTCCTGTTTGAGATAAATACATCTGATAAACAATGTTAACCAATTTTTACCATGATCTCCACTACTGGTGGCCATTAATTATTATTTATTGACATGCTTTTATATAATCCATTGTCTTTCAGTTCAAATTCTGTGGACAATTGGAAGTTACATTCATGGGAATAATAATAATAATAACTAGAACTTATTATTTAAACTTTTTCTTTTCTCCACACATATATTCATTGTACACAATGATGTGGTTCATGAAGACATTTTCATTTGGGGACATCACATAGATTTGATCATATTCATCTCACATGATTCTCTTGCTCTGTTCCTCCAGAGTTTTAATGGTAGCGTATGTATATTGTTACATTATTTAAAATGTGAACTATTATTGTCATCCAAACATTCTTTTGAAATATAGAAAATCCTTAATGTCAATGGTCATATTCACTTTAAAAAGTAACATTTTGTTTAAAGAATGAGTTTTTTTTTAATTCTTTTCTCATTAAATGCATCCCACAGTTTTCCCTCACTCCACCCCTCGTTCTCCTAATCACCTCTCCACTAACCTCCTCAGTTTTCTTCAGAAAAGAGCAGGCCTCCCAGGAATGTCAGCCTAATACTGAAAAAACAAGTTTCAAGAAGACTAGGCACCTTCCCTCCAATTAAAGGTGGAAGAGGCAACCCAGTAGGAGGAAAAGGGTCCTAAGGGCAGGCAAAAGAGACAGCCTTCACTACCCTTGTTAAGAGATCATCAAACTACACAACCATAACACATATGCAGAGGACCTGGTGCAGATGCTTGCAGGCTCAGTGATTGTCACTTCAGTCTCTGTGAGCCTCTATGAGCCCTGCTTCGAGGATTCAGTTGGTTTTCTTGTGGTGTCAGTGACCCCTTTGGCTCCTATGATCCTTCCTCCCTCCTCTCCTGAGGGATTCCCTAGCTTCTCCTAATGTTTGGCTGTTAGTGTCTTCATCTGTTCCCATCAGTTCCTAGAGGAAGCATCTCTTACATTGACTGGGCTAGGCACAATAGTGAGTGTAGCAGAATATCTCTAAGAATGATTTCATTGCCTTTTAAAATTTTTATTATTTATTTATTTATCATTTCTTTATCTATCTATTAATTTATTTATCTGCTGTGGGATGTTCCGTATGTCAAATGTGTTGCTCTGATTGGTTAATAAATAAGAGACTGATTGGCCAGTAGCCAGGCAGGAAGTATAGATAGGTGGGACTAACAGAGAGGAGTATTGAGAGAACAGGAAGGCAGAGCGAGAAGCACTGCCAGCCACCCACATGACAAGGAAGATGTAAGGTACTGGTAAGCCATGAGCCACGTGGCAAAGTATAGATTAATAGAAATGGGGTAATTTAAGATATAAGAACAGTTAACAAGAAGCCTGATCCATTAGGCCAAACAGTTTAAATAATATAAGTGTCTGTGTGTTTATTTTATAAGTGGGCTGTCAGACTACCGGGATTTGGCGGCACCTGGAGAGAAAACTCTTTAACTAAATTTATCTATCTATCTATCTATCTATCTATCTATCTATTTATCTATCTATTTATTATTTTGCCAGGGTATGAAGAGATATGACTTGAAATGGGGGGGGCATTTAAGGGTTAATGTAGACACCTATTGCATGAAAACTTCCTGGATTCCACAAGGGTGATCCTCGCATAGACTCCAAGTAATGGAGGATACAGTGAGTAAACAGGCCATCTTCTGTAACCAGGCAAGGTTTCCAGTGATGGGACCAACAAATCAGCTGAGCCACAAAACCTTGGACCTACAATTTATCCTGCCTGGAAGATGTGCTAGGATAATGGTGGCATAGAACTTGTGGTATTGGCTTGCAAATGGCTGGACTAACTTGAGGCCCAATCCATAAGAGGGAGCCCATGCCTGACACTGCCTGGATGGCCATGAACTAGAAGCTGGAAAGCTCAGAGACCTTGGATAAAAAAATAAGATTTTAAGAAGTTTTAGAGATGTAGTTCTAGGTAAATGATTCTCCCCATCTCTGACAGTCCGAGCAAGCTCTTGCTCTTCTGTATAACATTCAACAATAGGTTTCTGACAACCATCAGCTTGGTTAGCTCATCACCCAACTAAGCAATAAGAAATGATTACATCCTTTGAATATTACTAAAACTAGAACATTTTAATAAAAGTTCAGGTTTCTGCTCTCAGATTTTATTCTAAAGAACTTTCAGTGTTGTTTAAAGGCAATCTCAGAATCTAATAAATATCCAGAAGAGATTTATTTAATACATCAGCATGGTTCTGTTTTATACAGTTCTTGTATAAAAGAATGTTAATTAAATGTAATCATTTCTATTTTTCTAATTTTATATTCATGCAGTCAAAAGGTTGTACAAATGACATATTTTTATCTCTTAGCATTCCATATTCATTTGCAATAAATGTTACTTTTTCTTTCAGACTGTTTTCTCTTAATTATTTTCTAGAATAAAAACGTTTATCCTTTCCTTGAATATAAGTTCTTTATAAGTACTGAAAAATCACAATATTAATGGAAAACAAAACAAATTGCAACACAATAAATAATTAATTTGTCCTTAGTATTTTGTTACAAATAGAAAATAAAGAATTTCTAATTTATTTTATGAAACATTCAAATTCAATATTTTAAGGGTTTTTTTGTTTTTTTTTTTGTGTGTGTTTGTCTGTCAGAAGAATTTCATGAGAATCATCTCAGTTCATCTACTTAAAATTCAGTTTAAAACCACTCTGACATTTAAATATGGGCTGTTTTTATTATTGTAGCTTTGTAGTACAAATTGAGATTTGAGATGGTGATACCTACAGAAGTTCTTTTTTTATTAAGGGTTATTTTTAGAAATTGTTGGTTTTATTAGTTTCCATACGATTTTTTAATGTTTTTCTACATTAATTGTCTTTTCAAGATCTGTGAAGAATCATGTTATAGTTTTGGGGGGATTGTGTTGAATCTGTAGATTGGTTTTAGTAGGATCATTATTTTCACTATGTTAATCCTATCAATCCATGAGCATGGGAGATCTTCTACCTTCTGATACTTTCATAAATTTATTTCTTCAATATCTTGAAGTTTTTATCACAAAAGTATTTTACTTGTTTGGTTGAAGTTATTCCAAGATATGTTATGTTATTTGAGGATATTGTGAAAGGTTTTGCTTCCCTGATTTCTTTCTCAGTCCCTTTGTCAGTAGTATATAGGAGGATTATTGGTCTTTGTGACTTAATTGTGTCTCCAGATACTGCTATAAGTCTTTATCAGCTGTAGGAGTATCCTAGTGGAATTATTAGCAATATGTATATATATACATATATATATATATTATCATATCATATGCAAGTAAAGATACTTTGACTTCTTCCTTTCCAATTTGTAACCGCTTGATCTCCTCCAGTTCTCTTATTACTCTAAGATTTCAAGTACCACATTGACTAGATACGAAAAGAATGGAAAATTATTTTAGTGAAATTCCTTTGAGATTCTCTCCATTTTAGTTGATGTTGACTATGAGTTTGTTGCATACTGAATTTACTATGTTTAGATATGTGTCTTGTATCCCTAATCACTCTAGGACTTTAATCACGAAAGTATGTTGGATATTGTCAGAGGCCTTTGCAGAATCTAATGAGATGATCAAGTGATTTTTGTCTTTCAGTTTCTTGATTTTATAGATTAAAATTATAGATTTATATATATTTGAACCATCCCATATCTCTGGGATAAAGCCTGCTTGATCATGGTGGATGTTTTTTGTAAGTGTTCTTGCATTCAGTTTTCAAGTATTTTATTGAGAATTTTTGCATGCATATTCATAAGGGAAATTGGTCTCTGTCTTTATTTCTTGTGTCTTTATATGGTTTGAGGATCATGGTTACTGTGGCATCCTAAAACGTGTCTGGCAATATTCATTTCTGTCTTGTGAAATATTTTGAGAAGTATCAGCACTAACTCTTCTTTGTAAGTCTGGTAGAATTCAGCATTAAAATATTCTGGCTCTAATGTTTTTTGTTGTTGTTGTTTTTGTTTTGTTTTGTCTCTGTTTGTTTTTGTGTGTTTGTTTCCTTGGTGGGGAGACTTTTAATGACTACCTCTATTTCACTAGAGGACATAGATCTGTTTAAGTTGCTGAATGATCTTGATTTAACTTTAGTAAGTGGTATGTAGGTAAGTTGTATATATTGAGAAAATTACCCATTAATTGTAAATATTCTAGTTTGCTGGAATATGGGTTTTTAAATGATTTCTTTCTGTGTCTTTTGCTTAATTTTGATAATAGTTTGTCAGTCTCATTATTTATCTAAAATGACCATATTTTTCATTGATTCTTTGTATTTTGTTTGCTTATTTGTTGGTTGGCTTGTATTTTATTGATTTTGGTCCTGAGTTTGATAATTGCTTGAAGTATACTCATTTTGGGTGTGATTTTCTATTTTTGTTCTAGAGCTGACAGGTCGGCTGTTAGTTACTAGTATAAGCTCTCTCTAATTTTTTTATGGAGGCACTCAGTGCTATGAACTTGCCTCTTACAATCACATTTATTGTTCCCCATATGTTTGGGTATGTTGTGGATTCATTTTCATTCAGTTCTAGAAACTCTATTTTTTGCTTTGACTTATTTTTCATTCAGTAGTAAGTTGTTCAGTTTCTATGAATTCTTAACTATTGCCTTGCAGTTTTTAATATTCTTTCATTGCTCTGAACACTTAGTATTTTGATTATTACATGCCAAGGGGACTTTCTTTTCTGGTCTCATCTAATTGGTATTCTATATGCTTCTTTTACCTTTTCTAGGCATCTCTTTCTTTAAGCTGGGAATACAGAATTCTATAACTTCTTTGAAAGTATTTTCTGCATTTTTGACCTGAGTTTCTTTTTCTTCATCTATTCCTACTCTAAGATTTGGTATTGACATAATGTTACAGATTTACTGGATGTTTTTAGATATAATATTTTTTTTGCCTGAGGTTTCCATTTTTCTATTATGCCTTCAGTGTCTGAAATCCTTTCTTCCATCTCCTATATTCTGTTAATGAAGCTTGCCACTATGGTTCCTGTTTAAATTCCTAAACTTTCATTTGTAGATTGTCTTCAGTTTCAGTTTTTTTTTAATTTTACATCCATTTTTAGGTCTGGAACTACTTTATTCCTATTTTTGGACTGTTAGTTTGTGTCTTTATAGCTTTCCTTAAGAAGTTTATTCATTTACTCTTTAAAGACCTTGATCATATTCATAAATGGCATTATAAGGTTTTTGCTTTGTGACTCAGTTATGCTGAAATACTCAGGACCTTCCATGGTAATGTAGCTGGCCTCTAGTATAAGTGCATTTTTCTGGATGTTAATAACTGTGCTTTTAAGCTTTGGTCCTGGCATCTGGATTTTTCAACATTATAATTCGAGGTGCTGATATCTGGTTTTGTCTTTGTTGGGTGAGTGTTTCAGTCCTTTGTTTCATTTGCCCTTTCTCATTCTTAGGAGAATGTAGTGGCTGTGTGTTTCTTGGTAGGTTCTTTTTATTTTCTGGAATCCTGATTAGTGGGGTCACCAAGGGACTTGCAGGTAAAATTTATTTCTAGGTATGGGGGGGTACTGACATTTAGGGAGGAGAATGACTAGGGGGATGAGGGGGCCTGTAGGAGGGAGTAAAATAGGGTATTCTTCCAGGATCTGTTTATTCTCCTGGGAATGTGAGCAGAGAGTGAGAAGAGGGCAAAGTAGGTGATCTAACACGAAGATGGGGATTAGATGGGACAGCTAGATTTTTAGAGTTGGAGGGTGAAATTAAAAGCCAATTGGAGAGAAAGAGGAGGAATTGCATGAGCGAGAATTGTTGAGACCAAGATTGGAAAAAGCACAGGGACAAATAGCCAAATGAATGCAAACACATAAACCAATATCTGAGGAGCCCCCAACTGGATCAGGCCCTCTGGATAAGTGAGACAGTTGATTAGCTTGAACTGTTTGGGAGTCCCCCCAGGCAGTGGGATCAGGACCTGTCCTTAGTGCATGAGCTGGCTGTTTGGAACCTGGGGCTTATGCATGGACACTTCACTCAGCCTGGGAGGAGGGGATAGGACCTGCCTGGACTGAATCTACCAGGTTGAGCTGAATCCCCAGGGGAGTCTTTGCCCTGGAGTAGATGGGAATTGGGGGTGGGCTGGGGGGAATGTGGGGGGGGCAGGGTAATCCCTGGCTGATAAATAAAATTAAAATAAATTATAAAATAATAATAATAATAATAAAAGATCTGCAGTTAGGCTACTTGTTTCCTAGGCCACAGTGATTGCTGAAAATTTTAAGACTAGATATGGTCATTGCCAACTACCCCAAAATTTTGATAAGACTATTGGATATACTTCTCTTAAATATCTATTATTTCTCCATTTATCTTTACAGGTGTTGTAAAAGTGGAGAATTAAGAAAGAAATATGGTTTCTAGTGCAATTCATCAACATGTACAAGCACATATACAATGTTAGAAATCAAAGCTTATTGGGCTCAGTAATTACCCTATTTGTACTCTTTGATGTTAGTAGCTTAAACCTCTAAAGAAAGCAGAAAGGGATATATGTGTACTACCATTTTTTTAAAGGCTTAGGGAGCAGGTTCTTTTGGTGCAGACGTTTGATTCCAGCTCCTGAAAATTATTAGACAGGGGCGATTATGAGTTCATGGTGTGCCTGCATGAAGGAGCTGTGTGCGGAGAGCCTGAGCAACTCAGCATCGCAGCCTCACGTTTCATTTTGTAAACTAAAGGATCAATAAAAATACAAAACTTGTTGGAGGTCAGTAATGAGGCACTGGCCTAGCATGCATGAGACACCTATTTCAATCCCAAGGACCACAAAGAAAGAGAAAGGATTGGACATAAAGGAGGAAGGGAGGAAAAGGGAAAGGTTGGTTATTGAAGTTTGAAAATAAATTTGTCGCCGGGCGGTGGTGGCGCACGCCTTTAATCCCAGCACTCGGGAGGCAGAGGCAGGCGGATCTCTGTGAGTTCGAGGCCAGCCTGGTCTACAGAGCGAGATCCAGGAAAGGCGCAAAGCTACACAGAGAAACCCTGTCTCGAAAAACCAAAAAAAAAAAAAAAAAAAAAAAAGAAAAAAAAAAAAAAAAAAGAAAATAAATTTGTCAACACTTAAGCTGTTTGCTGAAAGAATCCTCCGGGCTTACCACACTTGCTAGTATCAGTTGGGAGAAGGTAAACAAAATTACCAAGTAATAAAACGAAGGATGAGAAGCTTTGATTGATCGAAGGAAAACAGCCCTGGACAAAGAGATGCTAGGCAACAACATAAAATGAAAGCAAAATGTGCATGTCAGCAAAGAGAGCTGAGAAACAGTTTAACAGGCAGCTAAAACTCCATTCCCAAACAACATGTTCTTACACAGGTTTAACAAGTAGTTAAATTAAATGGAGTAATTTCAGAATACTAAATGAATTCAGACATAAGAGTGCAAAGGACTAATTAAATTAACATTGTCTATGCTAGTTAAGGACTAATAGATGACACTTTGTTCAGGTCCAAGGCTGGAGTTCACAAGGGGACAAATAGTGCATTACCCAAAACTTTATGTTTGAGATCATGTAAGTATGTTGGCACTCGCAAGGACTTTCCTTAATGCTTTCAAGAACTGTGTAGATTATACTTTGCTAGTTGAAGGGATAGCCTTTATTAATACGGATCTGCTTAGTAGAAAATGTACAGGGATATTGGCATTTAATCAAAGGGTAATCAGAATCACTTGATAGGTATATATAAAAAAAAAGTAAATTTGGCACCAGGAAGACTTAAATCTTGAAAAATTAAAAGCACAGTATAAAAATTAAAGATGTTCTACTTACAGTGTAAAATAACTTATCAGATGCTAATATCAAGTTGGTGAAGCTACATGACCATACACAAATGTCAGCGAAAAACAAATTATTCCCTTGCATTACATTTTCAATTTATTTGGAAACAACATATATGTCAGCAGTCATTTAAGAGCACTCTGGAACCATATTTGAGTTTTTAAGTTAAAAGGAAATATCGATGAGAGTCTACACAGGTACTGAGGGAAGTTCTATAATTACACATAGAAATTTAGAAACTGATGTTTCCTAATTGGCAATATACCTGTAGGCTCCTTCCACTTTTTGTTTATGCCTTTTGTTTTTGTTATTTTAATCTCTAATAAAGAAAGTGGTGGTGGCACACACCTTTAATCCCAGCCCCCAGGAGGCAGAGGCAGGTGGATCTCTGTGAGTTCAAGGCCAGCCTGGTCTACAGAGTGAGTTCCAGGAGAGGCACAAAGCTGCACAGAGAAACCCTGTCTTGAAAACAACAACAACAACAACAACAACAAAAAGCAAGTATGGCTTTTCAAAGTAGTGATACAGACTCCACTGCATTTGCTCAGTTTCCTCCACTACAATCTCCATTAGTGTGGTATGAACTATGTTATGTCTGTCTTGGGGCTGAGAAAGGAAGGAGGGAAAGAAAGGACTGTTTAGAACAAATCTATGCTGTAATGTTTACGTCACTGTGACTTATGATGTAGGCTATAAATCTTGAGATTATATTAACAAGGTACAATGGTGAAATGGCTATTAAGGAAAATGTAAACTAGGGTTGAAGGCGTATCTTCATTTGGATTCAGACTGGTTTGAAATCCTCACTTTATTATGTACTTCCTCAAAGGCTCTATTTCTCATTTTTCACTTCCTCATTAGTAAAGGAAGATAATAATGGGAGCAGTCTAGTGACTGTATGTTTCTACTGCAATTGAATGAAAAGTATGTAAAATTCCTTAAACAGTAGGACACTTAGTCCTTCATTTTATGTTAATTTAAAAAGAATATATTTTAAATGTGATTTGAACTGGGATTTGAATCCAGTGATAGAGTGCTCAGCTGGCATCTGTGAAAACCTTGATTCAATACCCAACACCACAAAAACAAATTTTGTTCTCTATGTAAATGTCAAGCAAAAGCTGGAATATAAAATTAAACTGAAATTGTTAGTAATTTATAACATCAAGTAAATAAATATAAATGTCATTTGCATGAAACATAGCATTGTCTTTAAAATATACTTAGATAACTGCATTTTTATGATCCAAGAAGAACTTCCAGACTGTCTATATTTGAAAGTCATTATTTGAAAGCACATTATTTAAGATAAAATTATATGACCTAGAAAAAATATACTTTATATATGGTGCTAACATTTGCTATATGTCATTTGCATACACTTCCTAGCATGTGATTAATCAATAATTTATAATACTTAAAAGCTAATTTGTGTGTTCCTTATAATATTAAATAAGTAATGGTATGTTGAGCACACATTTTAGCTTTAACTGTCATTGTGATGTTTATAATTGAGCTTGGAATTTAGTATGGATCATTACTTTTTAAAAATTATGTTACTAGCTAAAAGTAATTATAATATTGTAATTATTTTTCTTCCTTATCTTGTTTAGATTTCAACAATTTTAAATTGTATGTTTTTGTGTAATTATAATTCTTACATACATGGTAATTATTATAATAGTGCATATAAATAGCAAAAATTACATGGACTTGTAATGATCTGTGAATTTCCATAATCAACATTTCTGGCTTATGTACTTCTCAGAATTATTTATGGATAACACTCATTAACAAGTAAAGGTCTTTATTATGTAGGTATAAATCATAAGTGTTTGTGAGAAAAATGCTACCTTATATACATATACAAACATGTATACATGTACATATATATGTATATTATCAGTGGAAATAAGTTTATCACTAAAATATGAAATATAAAACATAATTCTTTCAATTTTCTGAATAAATTATCTATCATATAAATATATTTTAGTACCAAGAAAAGCATGTTATTTATACTGTAATAATTAAATACTTATATAACTACAAAATTTTAGAAATATATTTAGATTTAAAAAAAACACAGAAATTATTTTGTATCATTTGTACCTCTGCTTATATGGAACTACTTTTTGAATCTTAAGGTCAAAATGACACAGTGAAAAGTCACAAAATTTATTAAAGTACATTTTGATAAAATACTTAAAGTTTTTTGTTCATGTTTCATTATTGACCTAGGTAGAGTTCAGGGCAAGCTCACTCAAGTTTTTTACCATAACTGCCAGGGGAATCTTTTTCTGCTTTCTTTGCCTTCAGCTATTTCTCTTTCCTTTAAATTACAAGGATGCATATGTATCTCAAAGTTAAATATACCACCTAATTTTAGAGCCTTCTTACTTTTCAAAAACTGTCTTAGGCCTTCCTGCTTCATTATCTGTGACTGTCACGTTCTACCTGGGATGCTCAAATCCTCTATCTGAATTCACGTCTAGACTAAAAGCTTTCTCTAGCCGCTTTGACCATAATTTCTAAGGATGTAGGGTCTTTGCCACTGGAGTTCCTATTGCCCTTGATTCAAGTCTGTTATATATCATTGTATGTTTTTTCCACTCCTGTCTTGATTGCAATTATCTGCTGGAAATAGATAGATGAATAACTGATCACACCTCCTACAATAGATAATTATGGGTAAATAACTATATGGAATAAGATAATTTAATATCAGTACCGTCTTTTACATTGATGTGGCTCTGTTTTTTAGCACATAAAGACAAACCTTAAATTTACTTTGAATTAATTTTGTGTAAATTAATTCATTAAGATAGGTATATTAACTATACTGTATGGTAATTGAAATATACATAAATGAATGCAGAATTTCAGAAACATCAGTTTCCTAACTATCATATAGCAAAAACCTAAAAGGGGGATCATTATAATATACCTTTTATGCAGGGTGAAGGGAGTGGATCTCGTGGTGAAGGGAGGTGGGGAGGAACTGGGAGGCATTGAGGGCAGGGAAAGTACAATCAGGTCATAACGGATGAGTAAAGAATCAATTTTCAATAAAAGGAAAAACTATAAAAATAGAAAAAAAAAACTTTTGAATGTGGAATGCTAGTTGCAAAGAGCTTAAAATTTGCCTTTATTTTGTAAATAGTGAGCCATCTAGGCACCAGAATGAAGGTAGGGGTTTTGTAAACTAACTAAATAAATAAATATGTAAAGTAAAATATAGCTTTTATTAGTGGAAATAACTTTATAAAATTATCACTACATTGTTGGAGGAAGTTTCTGTCTCACCCACCAGTTTCAAAATAATCACCCAGAGGCTTAATATAAATTACTAATGCTCGGCATGTTGCTACCTAATTCTTACATTCAAATTAACCCATATTTCTTATCTATGCTTTGCCACATAGCTCATGACTTGTTATCTCATTTTCTACATGTCCTGCTTCCTCTGTAGCCCACCTCTCCTCTGGCTCCACCCTTCTTCTTCCTATCATTGCCCTTGTTTGATTGTTTCACCAAGAATTGCTGCCTGACTATTGGCCAACCAGCTTTTATATTAAACCAACCCAAGTAACAGATCTTCACAGGGTACAAATGGATTATTCTACAGCACTAAATTGTAAAGTGTAATAGATAATTCTTTTAATTTCCTGAGTAAAGTGTCTATATGTTTTTCTTCAATGATTAGTTTTCCCCTTTATGGTACTGTTAATAATAGATTTTAAGAGAAAATACAAATTTTCAAGATATTTCAAAATAAAATTGTTTTACAATGCTTGTACTAGACAACTCATAACTCTTACATAAAGGCATTACATATAGAAGTCATCTCCCTCATTATTCATAACATTTATGACGTAAAGCAAAAATTAAATGGTAGGCAAGTTTTCTTAACACAACATGTACCATTTAAAAAAAAAACCTTAGAAAATATATTATCTTTCATAATAGCTTCATTTATTTATAAAGAATATTAATATTAATACTGGTATTTACAATATTATTTGTGCAAGTAAATCAATATGACTAATTAGCCCATAACCCTTTCTTAAACACAGCTTAACTAGAATATACAATGAAAAAATAAATCTTACAAAAAATTGTATCTTAGTAAAATTCTAATATCCAGTAATGGCATGTTGTTCATTTAAAGAGAAAAAACATAACTGAGTTTCTTTCTTTCTTCCTTCCTTTCTATTTTTTCCCTTTTTATTTTCATTAATTCTTTTCTCATATATTACATCCTAATCAGTTTCCCTTCCTTCCACTCCTCCCACCTCCTTCCCCTCATTTTCCTCTCCCCCAATTCCTCTTCTCTGTTTCCTTTCATAGAACAGCAGGCTTTGCAGGGATATCAACCAAACACTTCATAACAAGTTCCAATAAGACCAAGCACAAACCCTTATATCTGGGCAAGGCAACCCAGTAGGAGTAAAAGGGTCCCAAGAGCAGGCAAATGAATCAGATATGTCCCCCACTTCCACCATTAGATTTCCCACAAGAACACCAAGCTACACAACCATACCATATATTCAGAAGACCTATCTCAGACCCAGACATGTTCCCAAATTGTCATTTCCAGTCTTAGTGAGTCCCTGTGATGCCTGGTTAGTTGATTCTGTGAACCATGTTGTTTTGGTGTCCTGGACCCCAGTGGCTTCTATAATCCTTTCTCCCTCTTACTACCCAATTCCCTGAGCTCTGCTTAATGATTGGCTGTGGGTCTTTGCATCTGTTCCCATCAGTTGCTTAGTGAAGCCTCTTTGATGAGGATTAGGCTAGGCTCCAGTCTATGAGTACTGGAGAGTATCATTAGGAAACATTTCATTGACTTTTTTAAAATTGTTACTATTAATTAATTAATTAATTAATTAATTAATTTGTTTATTTTACATCCTGACCTCAGTTTCCCCTTCCTGCTCTCCTCCTAGTTCTTCCCCCATCTCCTTTCTTTCACCCTCTTTACCCCCCATACACTTACTTCCCCTCCGTTTTTATTCACAAAAAAAGGCAGGCCTCTGTTGTTGATATATTGTACACCCCAATAAACTTATCTAGTGGTCAGAGAACAGAACAGTCACTCTATTAAACATAGGTTTAGGCCGTGGTAGCACATGCCTTTAATGCTAGCATTCAGGAGGCAGAGATCTGTCTGGACTCTGTAAGTTCAAACCCACACTGGAAACAACCATGTATGGTGGCACACACCTTTAATCCTAGGAAGTGATGACAGGAAGCAGAAAGGTATGTAAGGTGTGAGGACCAGGAACTAGAGTCTTGTTAAGCTTTTAGGCTTTTAGCAACAGTTCAGCTGAGATCCATTTGGATAAGGACACAGAGGCTTCCAGTTTGAGGAAACAAAGTCAGCTGAGGAATTGGCAAAGTGAGGTTGGCTGTGGCTTGTTCTGCTTCTCTGATCTTTCGGTATTCACCCCAATACCTGGCTCCGGGTTTGTTTTTTATTAATCATACCTTTTAAAATTCGGCTACAGGCCTCTCATGTATATTGTCAAAACATGGCATATCAAATTGTTGTCAGTTGTCTTTGATTCTATCCTAGGTTTCTAGGTCCCTTGGCTATCAAGTCTCTATTCTGGCCATCCAGGCAGTGTTAGGCATGGCTCCCTCTTTTGCCCTGGGCCTTAGGTTGGACCAGCCATTCGTTGGCCACTCCCACAAGTTCTGAGCCACCTTTACCGCAGCGCATCTTGCAGGCAGGACAAACTGTAGGTCAAAGGTTTGTGGCTGGGTTGATGTCCAAGTCTCGTCACTGGAAGTCTTGCCCAACTGGAGAAGACACGAGTTCAAGCTCCACATCTCCCATTCCCAGGAGTCTTCCTAGTGCCACCTTTATAGATTCTAGGGAGTTTCCGTTGCAATAGGTTTCCCATGCCTCCTAACTACAGTACCCTCACCCTCCATCCCTCCACAACACTGCCAGATCCCTCCTGTTCCAACCTGCACCTGCCCACAAGGCACCTGTGAAATCTATTATATTTCACCTTCCCAGAGAGATACATGCATCCCCCGCTTAAGCCCACCTTGATAGTGAACCTCATTGGGTCTGTAGACTGTAGAATGATTATACTTTATTTATATTATTTCTTAAGAATTGTAGAGGATCTAGTCATTCATTTGAAAGCTAAGGCAATCCTAAATTATTGCTTATCATATGAATATTGTAAATATACTCATTGATCCCTAAATACTTTTAGAATCTAAATTTATTTTTAAATGACTGCCTGCATATCTATGATGTCTACTGTGAACTCTACTAGGTTACGAGAGTTAGAACATAGTTTCTCAAAGGTAGCACTCACTCTGCGATGAAATATCTTGGAATGAGAGACTTTTTTATCACCCCAGATTTGCCTCTGACATATCCACTAATATTTGTAAATGTTGGGAAGTTTTGAAACCAAAGTCTGTATTTTAAGCCCTAAATATTTATCTCAGGGATTTCAGTTTGTACCTTATAAAATTTATTCTTTTTTTTTTTTTTTTTGGTTTTTCGAGACAGGGTTTCTCTGTGTAGCTTTGCGCCTTTCCTGGAACTCACTTGGTAGTCCAGGCTGGCCTCGAACTCACAAAGATCCGCCTGGCTCTGCCTCCTGAGTGCTGGGATTAAAGGCGTGCACCACCACCGCCTGGCATAAAATTTATTCTTAATCTTGCTTAATTGGGGTACAAATGAAGTTTACATATCATAATGCAAGAAACGTAAAGGTAGCTATGGAAATGGAGTGTGATAAATGTTTTCTCTGTTATTCTCTTAATTCTGGGACTTATATAAGTTTATTTGTAATCTTAAATGAGAGACAGATAAGGTTTACAATTTTAGTAAAATAAGTGTTGCTATGGAAATTCTTGTTGAAATTATATGCTCTGGGTTTACTTTTATATCTAGGCAACAAATGATAGCTGTTTTCTATTTCTCTAAACCCACAATCATTTTCTAGTTCTTCTTTTCTCCTTTTCAGGTAAATTCTTACTATGGAGACCTCATTGGTTTGCAACTTGTGTTTTGGACCTTACTGGCCTCAGACTCAAAGCAATTCACCTGTTTCTACTTCCTAAGCACCAGGGAAAGAGGTACACACTGCCATAGCCAGAACCATGTGTTCTGCTGCTATCCAAATTACCAAATCAAAACTCAAACCACATACATTAAAAAATGGCATGTCTGCACTCATTACAAATACATAAGTGTGTTCAGATAAAACGATGAAATCATTTCTTTGGGGATAGTGTGCTATAGTTATAAAAGTTATTTCCAGATGGCAAAACACAGTAAAATGGGTTGATAATCTATCTGCATTACTCCTTGCAAATGCAGGTAAATCTTTATGGCAAAATATGAAAGTTATAAAAATTTCACATTTGAATGTGATCACAAGTGAACACATATAAATAAATTGAACCATTCACTTTTAAAAAAAATAAATCAAAGCCAACACAGAAACAAAAAAACATAAAGTTCATTTTGTATTGGCAAACTATTCATGGCCTAGGACCTGCACTGAACTATGATTAATATACCCAACTAAACTTCATTGGAAAAAACTGATTTTCCTTTTTTAAAAGGTATCAATTACTAGTAGCTTCTTGGTTAGGGGAAAACATACAGAAATAATGGAGACTGTGTTGACAAACACAACACATGCACACATTCAAATTCAGACAAAATACCTTCACCGTAATTTCACCACTGTTTTCCTTTCAAACCTGGTATGAGGAAATTTCTCTAGCACATGTCTTGCATTTGGCATCAGGCTGCCATTCAGTTAAATGCCTTGATTAATCACCAAACTGACCAAATCAAGTGGGTACATTTTTACCTTAAAATGGAAACTGTGTCTTTTGCTTATAGGAAAATTAATATTCCTTTTAAAAGCTTTGGAATATGGTAAACAAACATATGTTTTACTACTTGTTTGTTTTTAATCTTGCCTTTATTATGAAATTCAAGCCCATTCATTCTATGCATATAAAGTTTATGTTTTATTTAAAAACAAATTAATATATCTAAATTATATTTTTTAATTAAAGATATAATAGTCATATAAATCCAAGGTTATAGAAATGGCTACATGCCAGTAATTATTCAATTATTATTATTAAGTTCTTAAATTTAAGCTATTTTTATATTGTAAATTATGACACTAACTTTTTGAAGTATTTCAAAACTTTAAGTGATAAAAATGTATAACCATATGGTAAAACCAATCTAATCTTATCATCTGAATATGTAATATCCCTTCTATTCTATTTTCATGTATAATAAATATGCATTCATTTATGTTATGACATATCACATTTCATTCATGAGAAACTTGACAAAAGTAATTAAAATTACATTAGAAAAACCTCAAACTTTTTTCATCAAATGTGTGAATATAATTTTTTCTACAATTCTCTTATCAACTATGAAATCCATCAGCTATTAAATAACAAATGTTCAAATGTTTCAGTCTGAACAATAAAAATATACAGGAACTGACTTCTATTTCAGTCCAACAGCATCTTGTCTGTGTCAATGACTTCATTTGAAAAATTTATATTTTACATGTACCATTTTGGATTTTATGTAAAATTATGTTCTACCAATTCAGATTTGGAAATTGTCTTCTGATTGCTAAAAAATATAGCAATGGACTATGCATAAATCTCTAACTGGAATCTTCCAGCATATTTGGAGATAGAGTCTTGCTATATGACATTGACACACTATGAACTCAGTTTGTAGACCCTGCTGGCCTCTTCCCCACACCGCCCTGCACATATGCTGGGAATACTGTTGTGATGAACCATTTCTGACCTTCATGTTATTTTCCAGAATTTGCTCTTTCTGATTCACCAAAGCTTATTCAGTTGCTAAGTTTTTATTTTCTGTATCTTTGGTTCTCACCCTTCTTTCCTTTTGTACTTCCTAATCCATCTCCAGTGATAGTCTGTAATATTTATAAGTGACACACTTTTTTATCCCCATATAATTCCATGAGTTCTTTATTATAATGGATGTGCAGTCCATTAAGAAACAATACTTATTTGTTATATATCTAAAATACACACACATTATTGCATATCAATTCAACTTAAATGCATTTAATTTAAAATTCTCGACAAAAGAATACTTAATTCCTTTATGATAATGAAAATCATACCTTACAATTCTCTGTCATTTTTGCAACTCTCAAAACAGGGCAGTATCATGTTATTTTAATGTCTTTTCTTTGATTAGATCTTAAATCATACATTTTAATGAAGAAATAGAAGTTGTCAAGATCAACAGCTTTACAGCGTTTCTGGAAGGGTGAGGTAGAAGTTGCACCAACTCCAAAGAGACACGCATTTCAAATGCTCTTGCTGAGGGAACATGCATTGGTATAGTTGGATGTCTATATTAAGTGTATACATATGTGTGTGTATATATATGAATATATACACAAATATAGAGATGTAGTTTGTATGTGTTATAGGTAGGTAAATTCATGGTTACAGATGTCCAAGTGCAAGAGTTTGAGATAGTTGTGTGTATATATGTTTTTGCATGTTTACAGGTAAGAGTCAATAGTTGTCTTTCTTGATCACTTGAGCACAGAAATAATGTATCCCAATAGTCTAGAAACCACATGTCCCCAGAGATCATCCATCTCTGTATTTTGTATCTAAGTTTACAAATAGGTAACCCCATCATGGTATTTACATGGGTTCTGGTAATGAGTCATCTTCCCAACACATCATTGTGTTTTACTTCTTCACTTTTAGACATTATATGTTTACTTTTTCTATAAATTTGTGAGCCAGATTGCACTACACACTTTATCTTCTTCTTTCCTGTTTCTATTATAGTGAAAAAAGTGCTATTTTGTACAGATAGTAAATTTTCATAAAAGTTCTAGAAATTATAGTTTGTGAAGTATAAGCACTTATTAGCATTTAAAGGCAAAGACACTTCTAATTATCTCCATTATGTCATGTATCATGAAATTAAAATTAGAAAGTGATTTAATTTTGGGTTCTAAAATTCTCTAATCACTGACACACTCTTAAGGCTATAAGAGTGCACATCTGTTAGTCATCTATCTATGTATCACACATCTGTCTATCTATTGCCTATATACTGAGTGATCACATATAATAGATATTTATTTGGTTGTGCTTATATATAATCAAAAATTGTCTATTTTTATATTAGAAGTCAGTTCTCTAAAATACAACCTAATGTCTGAAGATCAGATGCTCTGTCAAATAATCCTTATTGAAAATAAGCTTTAAATCTCTGAAATAAGTCTCGTATTGATTAACTTGAATTTTCCACTTTATTGTTTATTTTTTTTTATTTTAAATGTTCCAGGGAGTCTGGAAGGAGAAATAGCAACAACAAAGAGGCACTGTCTTTCCAACTTTCCAAACATTCATTTACAGAGCTTACATCCTTCTCAGATTATTCATTCTTTACCTCTTCTTCATCCCAATTGATATGATTGGCAACGCTGTAAAGGACTGTAACAGGAGAAACATGGGTTTATCCAACCTTTCAGTTCACAATGCCGTTAATCAAGACCAACATTAAAGAATGTATGTTTCAAAATATTTTCTTCGTATCTATTTTCTGTCTCTGTCTTTGTCTGTCTCTCTTGCTGTCTTCCTGTAGTTTTCTCACTTTTTCTGTTCTTTTATGATCCTCATTCTGTCTCTTTGTTTTCACTGTTTAGGCTAAGGTATCTTCAGTTCTAATATTGAAAACATGTTTTAGAGATATATTTATTGGTAGCTTGATTTCTACCCTTTATATTTGTACCATAAACACTAATCAAGAAGACACTAGAAAATATGTATTTCTTCTAATTTGACTGAATAATCATTTTAATATTTTTTTTTCAGAAAGTGGGTTACAAACTAATAATAAAAATGTTAGTACTTAATAACTAGTGGAGAGAATGAACCTCTGGCTTGCATAAAAATTTGAATAAACATTTAAAGTGACAAGCTTAATACTTTGGAAATACCATGGAATTCATAATCTGTACAGAATATAAGCAAAAGAAGATACCAAAAAGAGGAAACACCCATGAAAGCATAAGACATATTGATTCTTGTTAATGAACCAACTGCTTTCTTGGGAATATGTAGCTATGGCTTTCTTGGAAAGATAAGATAGTTCAGGTTTATCCTGATGTCACTGACCATCATCATAATAAGCCAGACCACATATTTATCTTCATAAAGTGTTTTCACATTGCATCTGGCCATTTGAGTTTGTAAGAGTTTATAACAAAAATTCTCAGACTGCAAATCACAATAAGACCAGTATGAAAATACATTTATGCCTATATATTTACACATCCAACATGAGAGATAAGTGCATGTTACAGTTGCATATTATTATGTATACTCTTAATTTTCTTACTGATTAGCAATTTAAAGCAAATATTGGATTTTCCACAAGACTATAAAGAACCGATGTTCTTCTTTGATATCATGTAAGAAGTCCTTTTCAATGCATTATCTGTAACAATTTAATGCTATTGAATATCAAGACTGTACAAAATAGAGGTATGTTAAGTACATATGCACCTAAACAAACATATGCATATACACAAAGATTACCAAAAATATTCCATCTACTAATTTTTCTATCTGTTAAAGCTGAATTTACAGTTAAAGTGCCAACATTTAGAATTCAGTATGACTCCCCAGAAAAGGCATACTGATTCCCCATGAGACAGATTAATTTGAGCAATGGTGACTTTGGAAAGACAGGAACAACCTTTCTGCCTGACCTCTGAGGCAGGAACTGAGTCCTGCATGTGGTAATTTAGCTGCCTTACAGAGGAAAGCATAAAAGGAACACAGCTGTGTATTTTGGGATCCAGTTTGGTCCTATCAGTCAGCTTTCTTTACCCCAATGCTCCCTACTAAATATAAAACTAAACCTTTGACTTTATATTATGTGTTAGAAAAATTCCTATGAATGGTATATATTTTGCCTGTAATGATTTGGTATATGACTAGAAATCACCTCCTTAAAAACTAGAAAACTATAGGAGCAATCAGATATGTATTTTTAAAAATAGATTGAGTTACTAATACACTGACATCATAATTGGATAGAATCAGCCTAAGCAGTGTGAAATTTATTTTCTCATGGCAAGACTTTGTAAGACAGTGTTTATTCTCTTTTCCTTTGAAAACAGTAACAGGACGTTTATTCAACATGATTTATTTTTTTTTTCTACTTTTAATGTATGTGTGTTGAGGAGTGTATGCATGTGGGAAGTTTAGAGTCCAGAGGTCAAGTTTAGGTGTCTTCTATTTTTCTTCACCTAAGTTTGATTAAGATCCTGGAGCACACCATATCCACAACACTGGCTGGACAGTAAGCTTCCAAGACACATACTTCTGTCCCCCAAAACTGGGAGTACAGACACATACACCTACACATACTTTTTTTTTACCTTTTTTTTTTTATTAATTTATTTTGCAATACAATTCAGTTCTACATATCAGCCACGGATTCCCTTGTTCTCCCCCCTCCCGTCCCCCTCACCTTCCCCCCAACCCCCCCCCCCCATTCCCATCTCCTCCAGGGCAAAGCCTTCCCCACAGACTGAGGTCAACCTGGTAGACTCAGTCCAGGTAGGTCTAGTCCCCTCCTCCCAGGCCGAGCCAAACAATCCTGCATAGGCCCCAGGTTTCAAACAGTCAACTCATGCAATGAGCACAAGATCTGGTCCCACTGCCTGGATGCCTCCCAAACAGATCAAGCCAATCAACTGTCTCATCCATTCAGAGGGCCTGATCCAGTGGGGACCCCTCAGCCATTGGTTCATAGTTCATGTGTTTCCATTCATTTGGCTATTTGTCCCTGTGCTTTATCCAACCTTGGTCTCAACAATTCTCGCTCATATAAACCCTCCTCATTCTCGCTAATTGGACTCCTACACATACTTTTTATGTGGTTGCTTTGGAGCTGAACTACAGTTCCCGTGGTTGTACAGCAAAGACTTATTTCACTGAGGCATCTCACAGCTCCAAAGATAGTTTATTTTTATCATGTCAGCTTTATTTGGTTTTACTTTACTTAAGAATTTTTCAGAAGGCATTAGATTAAAAAGACAAACTTAGACATAGAACTTGGGGCATAGTTTTATAATTTATTGTGATCTCATGTGAACTATTAAAAAATAGGAGTTAAGAATTGGCCTTATTATTTAAATTATTTTATGGAACAAGGTTAAGTGTAAGTAAAAAATGAAAGAAAAACTAATAAAATTTGTAATATTACTAGAAATACTTCAAGTAAGTATATGATTACCCAAATTATCCATTTAAATGATACCACATACAATATATTCAAATAACATTTATGCTTCTGATTTTATTGTATGAATTCAGAAATTATTTTAGACAGGTTATTAGTTCTTCAATTTAGCAGTATCTCTAAAAATATAATGTCACGTACAAATTTAATTTCTCTTGAATAACTCTTTCAAACTGATCACACATACCTTGAATTTCAAAACCATCATGTGACAGGATCTGTTTAACCACTAAAGATTTTTTCCTTTGGAAAAGGTCATACTTTTACAATTTATTTTCTTCTTCACTTATCTAACATATTCCCTGATCTTAAAATGTAAAGTGTTCCAAACTGCACTTGTGTGTTCCAGCCTTGTTACCACATTTGTAGAAATTATAATGTGCTGGATGCTATCATTGCCATTAACTAATAGGCTTCCATTGAATTATGTCATTTTGTTGCTACACCAGTACATTATTTATAGAACCAATTGATAACGCATTATCCGTATTTATCTCTGTACATAGATGTATCCTGGTAAACGTGACCAAAATTTATCTAAACATTTACTGGAACCAAAACACAGCGCTACTTAAATAATGATATAAACAATGAAATATTGTATTTAATGAAAAACAATAAAGACAAGATATAATCAAATACTTGTTAGACAAGATTATAGGATACATTAAGTAAGTATCACTGTAATGTATTATAAAAGCTAATATATGCTTAAGACAGACATTGGAAAAAAAATGAATACCATGAAGTTACAAAAGATTCAATATCTGGCACAACAGTTTTATGTGTAAATGTTTTATTTCCCAAAGTGTGTGTGTGTGTGTGTGTGTGTGTATATATATATATATATATGTGTGTGTGTGTGTGTGTATATATGTCATAATAGCTTTATTTCACAATCTCTGTTTTCAAGTATGTAAAAGTTCTCTGCTTTTTAGGTCAATATATGTAAATATAAATTTTTTATATTTTTTATAAGGTGAAAGTTAAAACTTATCATTCATTGTGATCAAGATATTTTATAGAGTATTGGCAATAATCTTTCCTTTGTAACTTCTCTAAAAACTAGATACACAGAGGACAAAATAGATAAACAAATCTGTATTTTTCCTTAAGGTTTGTGTCTCTCCTGCAGCAAGAATAATTATCCATGCACAAGAAATCGAACGTCTCATTTCCTTACAAGTCTATAAAGTAAGATGAAAAATACTTTATTTGCTAGACTTAATCTTGAAATCTTTAGCTATGTTGTCTTCAGGAATCATTAATAAAAAGGAAATACTTTAATTGATGTAATGAAGATCTGATACAGAGCCTAAAAAAAAATACAACTAACAAGTAATTGGTATAATGAAGTGTGAGTAAATTCTAGGCATTTGTCAAATGTAGCAATTTGAAACTATAGAAAATTGGCTTTTAAATATTACTGTGAATTATGAATTAATATGGCTTATATTGTATTTCAGGTAATCAAAGAAATATTTTTAATTATAATTATTTAAAAAGAATCAAACCACCACAATACTTTGGAACAGTGACGTTTTTGTTTACTGAGATAAGGTCTCATATAGCCCACCTTATTAGCCTTGAACTCCCAGACTTTTGTAGAAGAACTTGAACTTCTGTTTCTTGTGTTTATTTTCTTCCATGAAGGATAACACTTGCGTATGATGTCAAGTTTGACATAGTGAATTTAGAAAAATATGTTTCTGAAATTTTCCTTTCAAATATAACTTCGTCAAAAAGTAATTACGTCACAGTATTTTATGTACTTTTTCTCATACATGAACTACTCATGTTCATCGTGCCCTTACTTCATTGACATAATGTGGTTCTCTCATTTCATGTATCTTGTTTCATAAACACCACCTAACATGAAGATTTTTAAATTTCTCTTCTTCCTCTTTGCTTCCTGTATCTTTTTCTAATACGACTGAGAGCTTATAATATGTCCATAAGTGAAAGTGATTATCCAAATATTGTCATCAGTGTGAAGACTTAATCCTTGTCTTAACTGTGATGCTCTCCTGGGAGGTACCACTTAAAAAATAAGCAGACAACAGTCCAGCAAACTTCAGCTTTATCACAAGGGTACAGGGTTCAAATGTATCTTAATAATTTATATGAACTTTTGTCAAAGAGAATGTCTTCCATCACATCTAAAAATATCTTTAGAATACATGCAAAGATTTAATTCATGTTAAATCATTTAAATTGCCAAATGGTATTCTGTTATTTAAAACATTGTAAAATGAGACATCAATTTATATATATGTAATCTGTCATTGCTATTATACTGTACAAATTTATCTTTGAAGAGTGATTAAATATTCCTTCCTTTCTCCATCACACAATACAATTAAAGTCACTACTACCCACATAATGTTCTAGGCCCACACAATTTTGTGTTAATAAAAACTTCTTGATTACACAGTCTACAGGCAAATACACACGTCAATTCAGTGGATGAATGGATCATTCATTATGAAATTCTCTAGAATGGGAGATAATATAACAATACATGGTTTATTCTCCATATATTATTGTAAACAGTTAATATAAATCTGTTTACAAACTGTTATTTATCTTTGATATGCTATTTATTTATTTAGTGTACATATGCATAGATATGTGGGTGTAAAGCCAGGGGCAGCCCATGTGTGAAAATCAGAGCACAACTTGTGAAAGTAGGTTCTCTATTCATCATGTGTGTCCTGGAGCTGGAACCCAGATGATCAGGTTTGACAGTAGGCACCTTTACTTGCCGAGCCATCTCATCCACTGAGAATCTGGACTTTATTATAAAAAATGTGGGAAAATTGAAATGAAATTTGAAAGAATGACAACTATTCAAACTATAGGTCATAATTTAAAATTTTCATAAATCAGTGACCATTCTGGTGACTAAAACTCCTGTGTGCATCTATCACACATTTCCATCATCTACTCACCAGTTGATGGACATCTAAGCTGTTTCCATTTCCTGGCTATTTTCAATAGAGCAGCAATGAATATGGATGAGCAGATATCTCTTATAGTAGGATTCAGAGTACTTGAAGTACTTGTCCAAAAATGGTATATCTGAATCAGATGGAAGATATATTTTGGGCTCTTTGAAGAACCTCCACACTGATTTCCATAGTCTCTGCACCAGTTTTCACTCCCACCCATGCTCAATAAGTGTTCCTTATTTTCACCCACATCCACAAGACCACTTTTTACCATGTATTATTTAAACTTAGCCATTTTGATTGGGATAAGAAGAATGGTTTCAGCATGAATTCTACCAGACCTTCAAGGAAGAACTACCACCATCACACCTTATAGTATTCAGTAAAATAGAAGAGAAAAGAACAGTCCCCAATTATTTTCATGACACTAGTATCACCCTTGTAACAAAATCCAGAAAAAGCCTCATCAAAACACAAATTTATGAGCCAATATCTCAGATGAGTCTTGGCATAAAGTTATCAATAAAATATTTGCAAATTGAATTTAAGAACACCTAAAAAGATTATCCACCAAGATCAATTTGCTTCATCATAGAAATAGAGGAATGACTTGACATAAACACCAATAAACATAAACTATACCATAAATAAACAAAATATAGAATCATATGATCAATTTATTAGACTCAGAAAAGGCCTTCAATAAAACCCAACCTCTGTTCATGATAAAAGTACTGCAGAATCTTGGGCCAAAAGCAAAATATCTCAATATAATAAGGCAATCTACAGCAAGTACAGAACTAACACCTTAATAAACGGAGAAAACTCAAAGTGCACCTGCTAACCAAAAACATGACAAAATGTCCACTCTCCTCATTACTGTTTTACATAGTACTGCATATCTTTGCAGAGAAGACTGCCAAACATTCTACAGGACACAGAGAGAAGCAACTGAGAAATTCTAGGTCTATCGGCTGAAGATGGATGCCCCAATGTTACAGTCTCGAGCTTCGGACCATCCAGGCAGTCAGTATAGGGCATGGACTCCTCATGGCCTTGGTGTCAAGTTAAACCAAACACCTGTTGGCCACTCCTACAAGTTCTATGTTGTCATTGCTCTAGCGTATCTTACAGACAGGGCAGTGTGGTGATATTTTCTTTGTGCACCACAATAAAGCTTATCTGAGGATCAGAGGAAAAGACCAGGCACCATATTAACCATAGAAGTCAGGCAAGGGTAGCACATGCCTTTAATCCTAGCATTCATGAGGCAGAGATCCTCCGTGAGTTCAAGACCACACTGGGGAACAGAGCCAGGCATGGTGACACATGCCTTTAATCCCAGCACTAACCATAAAGGGCTCGAGATCTATACAGGCAGACACGACGTGATGTAGCTGGGTGAAGAGAGGAAGTAAGTTGGCAGAACAGAAAGGCATATAGGGGTGGTTATACAAAAAGTAGGTCTCTTTGGAGACTGAGGTATCGGTGAGGTAAGCTTGGCTGTGGCTTGTCTTATTCCTCTGATCTCTCAGGTTTAACCCCAATATGTGGCCCTGGGTTTTTTATTAATAAGACCATTTAGCAATTCATCATACAGGACAAGGTTGTAGGTTGAGGGTTTTGTGGCTGGGTTGATGTCCAGGTTTCTCTTTCCGTAGCCTAAGGAGTACCTTCTTAAATAAGAGATTAGAACATAGGGGTTGTCTCATAGGGTTTTTATTGCTATGAAGAGACAGCATGATGTCCATGGCAACTCGTATAAAACAAACAAGTATTTAATTGAGACAGCTTACTTACAATTTCAGAGGTTTGGACCCTTATCATCATGGAGCAAAGCATGGCAGCATGCAAGCAGAGATGGAGCTGAAGCTGAGAGTCCTACATCTTGCTAGGCAAGCAACAGAAAGTTGATTGTTACACCGAGGGAAGCTTGAGCAAAAGAGACTTCAAAACCCACCCCCACAGTGATACAATTACTCTAACAAGGCCACACCTTGTAATATTGCCACTCCATTTGGGGGCCATTTTCTTTCAAACCAACACAGGAGTGAAGGCTCAATGCAGGCACCAGTACAACCTCTTTCTTCTCACCTGGTCGTCCAGCTGTGTGAATGTAGTCCTCAGGAATGGAACTGTGCTGTCAATTGTCAGAGACCCATCTTGTGTCCTGACATTAGCCTGGGTTGTTTAGGGATATCCACAGGACTCTTTCAGTCAACAACTTAACAAAATGCAACCAAGTACCACCACTGGAAGCCTTGCCTGGCGACAAAAACTGGACAATTCAGTCTCCATATCCTTCATTACTAGGAGTCCCCTCTAGGGTCACTCTCAAAGGTTCCAGGAAATTTCCATTAGACTAGGTTTCCACACTGACCCCTCCAAGTTGCCCCCAATTCCATGTGTCTCTCCTCACTCTCTTCCTCCATCCCTATTCACCCCATCTGATCCCTCCTCCTTCCTTCTCCATTTATTTTACAACACTCTCTAATACATGCATGCAAATCAATGTTTTACTCTAAAAATTACCTTTGCTATCTCATTTTTTAGTTTAGCTTTGCTATCTCATTTTTTAGTTTAGCTCAAATTATATGAAAACTTCCTTGACATGAATATGTATTTTTACTGATGCTTTGAAGTTTTCTCACTGAGGAAGTACTGAAACTGTTATTTGGAATTTTGGAGGAAGGAGGATTGCACAATTGTCTTTCTCACACTCATTCTGGAATAATTTTGGGATAATTTTAAGGTAGAAAATACAAACTTTCTGTTACTTTAATTTTTTTAAGATTTGTTTATTATGCAGATAGTTTTCTAACTACATGTATGCCTACATGCCTGAAAAGGTCAACAGATCTCCTTATACCTGGTTGTGAGCCAACGTATGGTTGCTGAGAATTGAACTCAGGACCTCTGGAAGAGAAGTCAGTGCTCTTAACCCCTGAGGCATTTCTCCAGCCTCTATGATTTTAATTTGATGAAGTTCCATTTGTACGCCAGATTTTGGTATATCACTGTGAATGTCCTATACAGCTAGAAAACAATTCATCTTATACCTTAATTGGATGTGGAAACACACATGAGTTCATATCCAATGTATTCTTTTTGAGAAACACAATTGTGTCCTCACAGTTTTACTTACCAGACTTCTCCATTTATGATAAAGGAGTGTTATAATCTCCAAATATAATATTCTATCAATCTATGTTTTCTTTGTGGTACCATCATTTTTCTCATATATTCTTATATTCTCTTCCTAATTGTATTCATATTAATGTTTGCCACTTCTTAGAAAATTGACCCTTTTATCATTGGGAAATTGTCCTATTCATTTGTGGTAACTTTCTTTAATCTGAAGTCTGCTATATACTCAAATTACAGCTCCTCTATTTACTTAAAATTAGTATGCTTTTTCTTCATTCGTTTAATTTTCATATATTCCTGTTAAAAATTGGTCACCTTATAAACAACATATATTTGGATCTTGTCTTTAGATCTGCTCTGACAGTCTGTCATTTAATCGGATCATTTAGTTTAATGATACTCAAAATGAATATTAACAAGTTTAAATTAATGTCTGTCCTATTTGTTGATGTTGTTCCTTGTTCTTATTTTTGCCTTCATTATTTTCTAATCTTCATGGCTCTCAGTATAGTACACAACTATATTTTTTTGCTTTATTAGCATATTCCATGAATTTTTATCACTTCTGATGATCTTGAAGTTTGTAATATTCATTTATAATAAAAACCTATATTTTTGATGACACTTTATTGATTGTGCATACTTTTTCAAAATGCCCTAAACATCTCGTAGCAAGATGGTTCACAGGAAAGAAGTTCTTGTTGTGCAAACCTGATAATTCCAGTTTGATCTAGGGAATCCCTGTTGGAGGGAGGGTTCCATCTCAAAAAATTATCCATTAACATTTTCATTTACAAGTCATAGCATGTGCACCCATAGAAACCAGCAAAACGTGCACACACACACACACACACACACACACACACACACACACGCACGCACACACGCACAAATGCCCAAACACAGTTATACAATCACATATACAATAATAAATAAAAAAATAAAATAACTTACAAACTTAATTCATTATCCCATCCTATTTATAATTTGTCTTATCTGTCATAACATGTAAACGTATATAGCATATATAAACTTAATTTAATACATTATATCATCTTTTAAAAGATGGTGGCTTTTTATAGCAGTTAGAGAAAATTTATTTTTAATTTTAAAAAGTCACTTTAGCTTTAATTCTCTACAATTTTTTAAAAAAATGTTTTCCCTTGAAATGAGATATAGCACTTTCACTTTTTTTCTTTCCTCTCTCTAGCTCCCCCAGTTATCCTCACCCTTATGCCCTCTGTGTACTCCCGCCCTTTCTTATGACTGCTTTTAGACATCTCTTTAGTTATTTAACTTTATTCATTCATTTATTTCTCCCTCTAGCTCCCCCAGCTCTCCTCTCTCTTATGCCTTCTGTTTACTTACACCCTTTTTATGACAGTTTTATGCATTTATTCATTCATTTAATTTTATTCATTTATTTATTCTGTTGAACCCAATGAGTTTTATTAGAGTTATGCACAGGAATATGGGTGAGAGTTTTCCTCCTGGAAAGGAAATGACTCAAAGACAACTGTATCCATGAAGCTCACCCCAGCACAGGTAACAGTTTCCCAAGGCTCAAAGCCTAGGTACTCCCATTCTTAAGTTAATACTCTTTGTTTTTTCTTCGATTATTATTGTTACACACATCTCTCTGTGTGTAAACATGTACATATGTGCACTCATAAACATAAATAGAACAACCTGAGTCTATTTCTGCTAGTGGTGTATATACGGGTTCAAGGCTAACCATTCTTTGTTCAACATCAATAAAAGAACTAATTCTGGGAGACATTCCCTCTCCATTTCTCAACAGTTATATGTTGCCTGCGGTTGTCTGTCCAGGAGGGATGGGGACTCCATGAAAAGTCCCCTTGCCACATTAAAGTGTCCATTGATGTTTACATCACTTTGAAATTGATTATAAAGCATTTTTAGGAAAGACTTGCATTGTGGCTCCTGCAATCTTCCTGCCACCTCTTCCATGGTGTTCCCTAATATATAGATGCAGAGTTTGTGTTAACGATGTAAAGTTTGGGGCTGGGTTATGGACTTTCGATTGATTTCTGCATGAGCCTTACAAGGGAATCTATTACGACTAATTTGACTGACCAGTATAATTACTTAGACATTCTAAATATTATAATCTTATCTTTAATTATTTGTATTCATTTTCAGTTATGTTGAGTTTCATTCAAAATTTTTAAAAATTTTGAGCTTTAAAATTGCTTCTATATCTTCTTTGGATCAGCTAGAGTCCAAACTGTCTACCAGTTTTTCACAAGATTAAAGATCCCTAAATAAAACCACACTCCCGCCGGGCGGTGGTGGCGCACGCCTTTAATCCCAGCACTCGGGAGGCAGAGCCAGGCGGATCTCTGTGAGTTCGAGGCCAGCCTGGTCTCCAAAGCGAGTTCCAGGAAAGGCACAAAGCTACACAGAGAAACCCTGTCTCGAAAAACCAAAAAAAAAAAAAAAAAAAAAAAACCACACTCCCCTGTCTCAATGCTAAGACCTGACAGGAATGTAAGCAGAGCATTGTGAGACTTATTAATCATAAACAATACCCAGTAAAGGGACTGAATTCATTTTAATTATTTGGAATATGTTTTTATTTTTGAAAAGTGTGACCTATTTTTCTCTTTTCTAAATTAATTTATTTTCTTTCTGAAAATATTTTTTCGTATGCTCTGTTCTGATTGTGGTTTCCACTCCCTGTCCTTCTCTCACATCTTCCCATATCCCTTCTCATCCATGCTTTCTTTGCAAAACAAACAAACAAGCAGATGAAAACAAACAAACACTGAATTAAGGCAAAATAATAAAATCATGTTTTTATTGTAGTGGGTAGCTATTCCATCTTTGACCTTGAAACACTGCCTCAAGAGTGACAGCAGGTAACTGCCACACCTGCCTATGACCTGCCCCGGAGGTGTGGCTGAGAGGGAGCCCCTTAAGATGCAAGGTGCATACATGCTGGCCCCCTATGGATACATTGTGGTCCTGGAAGCTGGATGGGAGACCAAGCCAGAGTTGTCTGCTGGATGATACCTCATCTCTCCCAGATCCTGTAACCAACCCCTATTGGCTGTAAGTTACCTCAGAAAGAAACCTCTCTTGATTACCAAATAAATTAAGTGGAATTACCTCATTAATTACAGTTATATTTTTATGTCTTCAGTCAGAAGGCAATATATTCATGTTTGCAAAGCTTTCTATACTTTTATACATCCTAGGAATCTTTACTGAGGCAATGCTGCAATCCACACTAAGCAGATCTTTGCACAAAGATCAATGGGATTGAAGATTTCTTTAAAAAGGGCAGATGTCATAGCTCCATGAGTAAAATTGTGGGTTGCAAGTTTTATGACCTGAGTTTTATCCCCAAGACCCAAATTGTCAAGGACAAAAGTGATTTCTACAAGTTGTCCTCTGACTTCCATACATGTTTTCTACCATGTACACTTTCACCCTTGATAAAAGTATAAAACAAAGGCAAGTTCTAATATGCTTTTTTGTATACAAGCTCTGACTGCCAACTCTAAATACCTGGGGTTGATCCTTGAAACTCAATTAGTGTAGGGAGGTTCAGAATACAGCATATTTTCTTTGATGTTCAAAGGTGTCTCAATGCAGTAACCCCCCCCCCCATAAATAATTAAATGAATGAAAACAATTGTGGTGATATATTGTATCTCCCAAAATATTGTCCATCCTAATAAATCTTATCTGAGGATCAGAGGAAAGAGCCAGCCATTATATTAAACATAGGAGTTAGGCAATGGTATTGGTGAATTATTAAGGCCACTCCATGTAGTTAAAAGGAGATTTATTTAATGGCGTAACTTACAAATTAAGGGATAGGTAGGTTGCAGGGTCTGGGGAAGGTTTTATAATATGGATATACTCATTTATATTTATATGAAATAAAAGCCTTAATGACATCTTCAGTTCTTATATAACAAATTTCTTTTCATTTCCACAGTGGATTTTTTTTAAGGTCACATATGAAGTAACATAAAATGAGGATTGTAAATAAAGTATGAATATTCTTTTTTTTAATGGTTATTTGAGACAGGGATTCTCTGTGTAGCTTTGCGCCTTTCTTGGAAATAACTTTGTAGACCAGGCTGGCCTCGAACTCACAGAGATCCAACTGCCTCTGCCTCCCGAGTGCTGGGATTAAAGGCTTGTGCCACCACGGCTGGGAAACATGAATTTCTTGTTTTCTTGGAATAGGGATTTCCTCTTGCCTGATTCTTTCATGAAGACATAGTTATTGTTTTTGCTCTTATCGCTTGTTTGGTTTTATTTGGACTGAAACACATTTGTTGATATTAACGATGTTTCCAGAGAAAGTTGAAATTAATAAAGACAAGGAATGGAAATAAATCACTCAAGAAGAAACCAAATACAACTCAAAGTATTTTCAGGCTTTCTATTGGACATGGAGTAAAGACCATACCAGGTAGTTCTTACAATCATCTGTTCGCTTTAATAGAAGTCACACAAATTCACTTCATGCTAAAACTTTTTTTTTTGCTGTTCTGTTGATCATTTATCCCATTAAAGAAAATAGTGTCATTTTTCATTTTTAACAACGTCTAATAACCACCTGATAAAAATTTTAACTATCACAGAGCCCGCAGTAAAGGTAATTTCACATGTCCTCATAAACAGTGTAATTGTCAATGACAAAATAATGTCATTGAAAAGACAATGCATTTGACAACACAGCTATTGCTTAGTTTTTATAAGATGTTAAATGTGAATTTCAGTATTGCTAGATTTGTCATTGTGTTTTCACAGTACAAGAAAAAATGGTGAATTAAGTTTAACTATTTACTTTTTAATCATAAAAAACTTCTAGATAGCATCAATTGTTTTCATTCCTGTACAATTACTAATCTGCATGCTCTGCTACTGGCTTTCATTTTTCTACTAGTAGGAGATTCATATTTCTTTTAAATTTTATAGAAGATGGATACATTTTATTTATTAAGAAAAGTACACATAAAAATGCACGATCTAACTTAGATATAAAGCCTCCCGTGATAAGTTTTCATTACTACCACAATTTTTAGATTATAAAGTAAATAAATAAAAATAAATAAAATAGCAGGAGAATTATTTGGAATGAAAAGCAGGATCATCAGGTCCAGTATAAGGGTACAAAGAGTAATGTGGGATCAATATTATCATTGAACATTTTTATATACACATATGAAAATACCATAATGAAATCCATTTAGAAAAATTATTATGATAATACATAGGACAAATACAATTCTTAACTGTTAATGACATGTCCCTTATTACAATTAGTAAATAGATTGTGACTTTCATATAGTATTATTTACTTTTGAAACTATTTTGAGGGAGAGAGGGTCATGTTATATAGCTCGGAATTGGTATGTGCTATGAAGACTAGGCTGTCTTCAAACATAGAGAGGCCCACCCTCTGTCTTACAGATGCTGAGTTTAAATTTAATGGGGTATAGTACCTTATTGTTCCTGACCTTAGTTTCCTCTTACACACAACAAAAAGAACAGAAACAAAATCATGAAGTCTTTTTTTATAGTTTTTATGCTGTTGTTGTTTTAACACTGCCTTCTAGATGATAGAAAAAGGTCCCATTCATTACAGGTTTAGTAAAAAAATTCAGGTGAATTATTCTCCATTTTTTTGTATTTGAGTTTATTTGATATGTAGATAGAAAGATAAATGTCTTTGTATTTATATATATGTTTATATAAACACATATTTGTTTATTGTTGTATTCTTACCACATAACATGAAGAAAAAAATTATTCCAAGCAAACTAATGTGGTATATTATTTTCAGTGTGTGGCTTTCAAATAAGCCACATCTGCATCTGAGAATTTATTAAAAATGTAATCTCTCAGATTTTAATGCATACCTTGAGCTTCTAAACACAATTTATTAAGACATAAGATATTAAGATAATAACATAGCTCCTGTTTGATGTATGAATAAGCAATATCATATTTTACAGTAGAGAAAAATATATTTGTACATATTATTTTACCAATGATGGTGAAGTTCATAAATGCACATACTTCCACATCCAGATCTCTTGTTTCAGCTATTGTATGTTACATTACTAGACACTTCAAGTATAAAAAGTAGAATTAAAAACTCAGTGAAATGGCTAAACAAGAAAAAAAATAACTTGCTAAAATCTTATATCCTGAATTTGATTCCTATATTCTAAAATAGAAGTTTAGCATTGAATCCCAAAAGGTCTAATCTGAACTCCATATCTATGTTGTGGTATGCCAGAGCAAAGCTCACAAACATCAATTTACATCCCCCACATCCCCACCACCATTACTACCTCCTCCAGCACCTCCACAAGTAATAAGAAAAATGGGGGACACAATGTTTTATTATTTTTATACAGGGAACTAGCAATAACATAATTCTCTTTTTAGTTGCTTCCTTTTGCATTATAAAATAACCTGAGAAAAGGAATTTATGGATGAGTTAACAGTTTGAATTTGTATTCCATCATGGCAGGGAGCACACAATAGCAGGAGACTGAGTAAGCATTGCATCTACAGCGAAGGACCAGAGAATGATAAATGTGAGTGCTAAAACCACTTCGTGCTTCCTACACAGCCTAGGTTCCCACCCCAGGGAATGGTGCTAGCCACAATGGACAAGTTTTACCATTTCTAGCAACTTGATCAAGATGATCCCCTCAAAGCATCCCTAGAATCCAAGATCTTATCAAATTGAAAATTGAAATTGACTATCACAGAATAATACAATCTGTACTTGTAGAATTGGGTCTCTAAAATGCAATTGCTTCACTATTTTTTCTTTTCATTTTTTTTTTTTAAATTGGTTTAAAGCCACAAAGTACAGGGACATTTGTGTTAAGTCATTATTCCAGCTTTCAAAAATAACTATTTTATAGAAAGCTGATTTTTTCTCAACCTTTTCAGCATTCCTCTTCTTAAATAGTAATTTGCTGTGAGCTTTAAATTCTACATTAAATACTGTAGCAAAATCATTTGCCTTTTAAACATTAATTTATTTTCGTTATAAGAAATAGTCTCATATATTTTTAGATTAGGGGAATTTGGTGGTTATTAACTCATGTCCAAATTTCTACTCACTCTACAACATGCTTTCTTTCTGGGGTTAATTTACTCAGTCAAAATAAGCTCACACCAGATTCAGTGTACAAATGAAAAAAGATGAAAGTTTGCATTATTTTACAGTTCTCTTCCTTAAGTAATGTTATAGATGTTTCAACCAACACACAAATTAGCAAATCTCTGTTGTACTTAGATATGTAGTTCTGCTTCCATTACACGAAGAAGAATGAGAATGCTATGTTGCTTAAGAAATGTAATCTTAAGCGGCCAGAAATCCACCAACATTTATTCTCTTTTTTTAATGGCATTTGTGCCATAAATGACTGTGTCAACCCATTCATAATATTCCAGTCTTAAAGAGAATCAATTTGTCAGACAAGTTTTTCACATCCGCTAGTGGATGAGAAGCAGAAGCACCTGGGGATAAGTTTCATTTTGATTTATTGAAAGATAGAGAGCTTTGGCCATGGCCCAGTGCACTGCGAAAATAGAGTGGGCTTTGAATCCTGCCATGCTTTTATCCTCACTCCTCTAAGTGAAACTTGAAGACTGTGAATGGGGAAAGTGGCAGAGGGACAGGAAAAGGGAACAAAGGACAAATACTGGAGAGAGCCACCTGGTCAATTCCATAAACAGACAAAGAAATCGTTCTTTTCCTTTGTTTCCATTTTGGATTACCCTTGCAAGTCTTAAGCAATAACAACCACCACCTCTCTACCCAACTAAAACGCTATTTGAAAAGTGTCCAAAGGACAATTGATCAAAATGTCATCCTATTTATTAATAAAGTATATATTTTTAAAAGTACTGCTTACTACTTTTATGCATGAGAGGTGGGGGAGAGTGAAAGGGACTAAGACAAAGAGGTGGATGGTGTGATACTTAATGTGTGGTGCTCAGAAGACAAATGTATGGACTTGATTCTTTCCTTGACTCTTTCCATGGTTCTGAGCACTGAACTCAAGGCTTCAGTCCTCTAATCTGAGACATCACAGTAGACCCAGGAAACAGTCGCTTGGGTGAAGTGATTCTGCACTCATTGCAGAATGTAAGGGGCAATCTATTCTAATAGATTAGAGAACAGTCCAGTGATGGAGACATATAAACAGTGGATGGTAAGTGAAAAACTCAAGATGCCTTAGGTGGTTGTCTCTTCCAAAGTCACCATTTATAAAAACCATGGGGAGTGGTGGGATTCGGTAAGGCCAAGGGTTTTATTTTCTTTGCAATGTGTTCATATGTAAATATTACAAACACCAAAAAACTTTTGTATCCTATGATATTTTGAACAGCCCATGAGGAAAAATAACAATGTTGTGGTTTATGAAGTTTGAAAGTTTTCTTCTCATTCATGAAAGTTGTGGAATATTATTTTAGATTGGCTGTGGCTGAGCTAGGAAATCATAACAAAAGATTTCAACTAGGTTTTACCTGGTTTCCAAAGGGAAAAAAAAAGGAGAATCCACAGAGCATTCTGTGGCCAGATCTGACTTTAAGGTTCTATACATTTGTGACCCTTAATCCTAGATGAGAATGTTTATGGATGGACCAGATTTAAGAACACAACAAGCAAATGCATATCCATAGAGACAATAAGCAAAGAAAAGCAGTTTTGACAGTAAGTTGCATCTCCAGCGATAAGGAAACATATGAAGATGGCTTTCACCTTGCAGAGAAAAAGATATAATTACACATTTTGTGTGTGTGTTAACAGCAAAAATCTATTTGGATGATGTATGCAGCTCAAAATTCAAAAGCTGTAAACGATGTACTACTCTCTTTAGCAGCCAAGGGGGTTCTTATGGCCAGTGACTTTATAGAGAAAAACAATAAAAGAAATACAAAATGTAAGAGCAACTTTCATTATATCATCTAGGTGATAAGGATATATAAGCAAACACATGAGAGACTATTGCTGTGGGATGTTCTCTATGGCAAATGTGTTGCTGATTGGTCAATAAATAAAACACTGATTGGCCATTGGCTAGGCAGGAAGTATAGGCGGGACAAGGAAGAGAGAAGTGGAAGGCTGAGGGGAGGGGGGACGGGGGGGACGGACACTGCCAGCCGCCGTCAGGACAAGGAAGATGTAAAGTACCTAAAGTACCGGTAAGCCACAAGCCACGTGGCAAGGTATAGATTAATAGAAATGGATTAATTTAAGCTGTAAGAACAGTTAGCAAGAAGCCTGCCATGGCCATACAGTTTGTAACCAATATAAGTCTCTGTGTTTACTTGATCGGGTTTGAGCGGCTTGGGACTGGCGGGTGAGAGAGATTTGCCCTGACTGTGGGCCAGGCAGGAAAACTCTAGCTACAGACTATCTATATTTTAATTGCAGAACTGTAGATGTATCCAACCTTCTTATTAAATAAGAAACACAGAACCAATGCAAAGAAGAAAGCCAAGAGGTCAGAGCTAAGAGCTAAAACCTTACCCTTCCTCCTGCAGTGGTCCTACCTCTCCGAACCAGAGCTACCCCTGTGTTAAAGTCTTTATATAGAGTTCCTTTCCTGCCTTCTCATTGGTTGTAAACCCAACCACATGACCGCCTCCTCACAGCCTGTCTGTATAGGCCTCCAGGTTTTCCATGATTGGTATTAAGATTAAAGGCATGTGTATCCAATAATGGCTGTATCCCTGAACACACAGAGACTTACCCAGCTCTGCCTACCAAGTGCTGGAATTACAAGCGTACGCTACCCTGCCCTGCTTTCCTATGGCTTGCTAATAGCTCTGACCCCCGGGCAACTTTATTTATTAACATACAAATAACATTTTAATACAAATAAAATATCACCATACAGAACAGTTACTCAACCTATAAGTTGTTGTCACCATTTCATGTGATTGAGTCTGGGACTGAAGAAAAAGGAGAAAGCCAGCAAGCTTAGGAATCCATCACTCTCTTTTTGATAATTGTGAAAACAATGTAACCAACTACCTTAAGATCCTGTCTATGAATTTGCCACCCTAATGAATGGTATCTTTACATTGTGAGTAAAAATAAACTCTTACTACTTAAGTTGCTTTTGTTAGAGTATTTTATGATACCAAAAGCAAAAGTAATATAACCTGGATTTTAATCAACTTCTTAAGGGGCTTCTTTGGTCCTGGCTTGCTTTAAGTTCAAACAAGATCTTATTCCAGTAAATAGGATTCATAATTTAAAAATGCTCCAACAGACTTCCCAACACATAGTTTCTCAGTACAAATACATTGCTGTACACCACTTTTTAGTGAAAAATTTAAAGTAACAATGACAAAATCTAATTATAGGTACCACTAATACAGGATTCAAATCCTATATTAAAATTATCCATTGACTCACACTCTCTACATCCCTGGGTATGTGCACCATTTAGAGTATGATGAAAGTTAATGAAATTTTTGCATAAAGAATTAACATATTCTCCAAATGATACATGTAAAATTACAGAATTCAGTGAAATTCTGAAAGTCATCTAAGTATCTTTGTTAGAATAACCTGTTTGGATTTTTTTCTTCTAAATTTCATTTAGTTTAACCCGATTTCTTTATTAAATGCGTACTTCCATCAAGTACATTAGAAAGAGAGAATCCTCATTAATTATTAAGAATAAACACTCCTTTCCAAATACCTTCCAAGCCTCAATTTGTTTATAGTAAACATCCTTATAGTCTTGCTAAATATACAACCAGAGAAAGAATGTGTTGGGAGATTTATGGTAATCTTCTGTGTGACACTCTTCTGCATCAGTCAGCATCATTCAGTGGAAGGGCCACTGGCCATAGTAAACAAGGGAGCACCACAACACTAAGAAACTCTGTTAAAGACTTGGGGAAAATACAGTGAAATCCTGTTGATGATCATCCTATTGAAAGCCAAGAGTCTGGAAAATCCAACTTCTTTTTCCAGTGACTTTGAAACCAGAAGCACAATTAATATCACTAAGCCTTTCTGTTAACCTTTTGAAATCTTTTTTTTTTCTCTCTCATCTTTATATAGCAATCCAGACATCCTTTTATGGTGAGCAATAAATTGATTCAGAAGACTCTGATGTAATAAAATTTCTTTCACAGTTAAAAATGACAAGTATTTGTAATAATGAAAGTTTTGTGAACATATACATATATATTATTCTTATTTTATTTAAACAATAATACATATGAATTATAATATTGAAACAATCAAAGAATAAGTAAATAGCATTGCATATCTAAAATAGATTAAATATATTACAGTTTGTGATAATTTTTTATTTGTATATGAAAAATAATGTTTAAAAGACAGAACACAAAAAAATGCTAGGAGAGTGCGAGGAAGAGTAAGATACTATTAAGAAATTACATTTGAAATGTGATAACACATCTAATGGGTATGTCTCCTTTATTATTGAGTCATATCATTGGCAGAATTTTTAAGTATTCAAATACAGAATTAATCTATGTGTAATGTTAAAAGTAGTACATGTAAAAACAACTAAACAAACAGTAATTGGGGAACACAGAAATAAAATTATGGTACACAAATGGTCCACCTTCTGCTTTTTTTCTTTCACCATTGAAATATTTTAAAAATGTTTTGTACACATTAAATTTATAAATCTAATTTTATTGTATTACAACTATTTTCATTAAATTTTAGTGTATGTGTGTGCCTTCATATATATGGAGATGAATAATTCATCCCATTTTGAATTTGGGTAAGATTTTGTGTCATTGTGATTTTTCTTCTTGTGAAATATGAGTATCAACTTCTGAAGTTTATTCAACGTGGAGAAGTTCAGTTTAATTTTTAAGACAATATGCAATAAATGCTATGAATAACTTTTCTGATCATAACACATATTGTTTTCAATATACTAAAATACTTTATTATAATATGTTGAACTTTTTTTTCTTGAATGTTCCAATGATATTTTGGCCATTTGCTTTTATATGTTTGTTACAAAATGGTATCAGTATTATCTTGACTTCATAAAATAATTGGAGGCATGTATGTTGTGCAAAAGCAAGTTCCCACTAGATATATTCTGCCTATAAGATGGGATTCATACATGAGTTGACCAGTCCACTGATTTTAGGCACCTTGACACTGACAATTTTCATTTTATTGAGATACACATTGGGTAACGTGAGTTTTAAAGCTTATTTGTGTTTTGTCACTCTACTTACAATTTTATGTGTACATGTTGCAGTAACCTTTTCATACTGCCACCTCTAAACATGTATATTTAATGTTTGTTTTTAGAAATAGCCACCTTTTCATACATTTTTTTAAAATTTCCCTGTATTTTAAAGTTTTCTTCCTCAGAGTTGAAATTAATCAGTTCTATATTTTCTTAAAAATTAGTTTTCTTAGCAGGGCAGTGGTGGCACACGCCTTTAATCCCAGCATGTGGGAGGCAGAGGCAGGCTGATCTCTGTGAGTTCAAGGCCAGCTTGGTCTACAGAGCTAGATCCAGGACAGGTACCAACACTACACAGAGAAACCCTGTTTTGAAAAACCAAAAAAATTAGTTTTCTTATGAATTTTCCTTACATGATATACATGTATATATGTATATTATGGATTGCACATTCAATATTTTTATCATTAGTATTTTTTTTCTTTTCCTACTCATTTTATCACACTCATCTGTTGCCATGCTGCGTCTTAGTCTTTCTCCTTCCCCCTCTTCCCACATACTAGTTCATAAAGGCAGTATTTAATTCTTTCTACCTCATTATATTTTCTTTGCTTTCACTTACATTGCTTTCATTGTGTATATGTTATACTGAGTAAGTATATGATACAGAATGTATTACTGTGTTCTTAAAATAATGAACATTTTCTTTAAAAGGGGGTATTCTTTGGAACTCAAGCATAGACAACTTTTAATTCTTAAATTTTTAATTCTTTGGTACTATGTTATAGTGACCTTGTTTTTTCATTCAAGTAGAATTCCATATGATGTTTATTCTACATTATGTTTTTGAGGTCGATTTATACAGAAATTATGACTCTTCAATATTTTAAATATTCTTTTTCACATTGTTAATTGCACATACCTGATGATTACTTTTTCTTAATTCTCTTTTTTAGAAAGCTACACTGCTTTTTTTTGTTTGTTTGTTTGTTTTGTTTTTCGAGACAAGGTTTCTCTGTGTAGCTTTGCGCCTTTTCCTGGAACTCACTTGGTAGCCCAGGCTGGCCTTGAACTCACAGAGATCTGCATGGCTCTGCCTCCCGAGTGCTGGGATTAAAGGCATGCACCACCACTGCCCGGCTTACACTCTGCTTTTAAGAGGGAATATGCCCACTAGCCAGTTACCCAATACCAATTGATGACCACATATTAATGCGTGCATTAGTGGCATTAATTAGACTCAGGATGTGAATTAAAATTTAAAAAGACGATGTGAATTTGGAAAGTAAGTTAATTGGATGTACTAGGTGGAGTTGGAAGGACACAATAGTGTATGAACATGATCAAAAAATGAACAAACATATAACATTTTCAAAGAATATATAAAATTGTTTTTAAATTTCTATTGTTGCATATACATACAGTTATGAAACAAAAATGAATATGAATCTAAACACATTCTATTATCTTTAATAGAAACAAATGCATTGATATATGTTCATCTAGGAATTGTTCCATCCATATTTATGGTTTAATTCTCCATTTGTTATGTTCATATTTTTGCTTATTTAACATCTAAATTAATAAATATATTAACTGAGTAAGTAAAACTTTTATGTTATAAATATAGGCAAATATAAAACAGCACTTCTGGCTATAAAAATAATAAATAGAAAAAATAATATCATTAACAGTATTTCTTTCCAATTATATTACTTAGAGTTAATTCTTGAAATAACAAAATACTGTTGTGTAGAAATATCCCAGAAATCTATCCTGTTATCCAGTAGAAAGAACTTGCCATGTTTGATAAGTGTTGTAACTCTGAGTCTACTAATACTTCACAAATTCAAGGTGAAGTCTTGGATGATAAATTGAGGTTAGTCCTCATTAATTTGAGGTCTTAGTGCAGAAGCAGTTACAAAGCCCCTGCCCTTATCCCATAGGGAACCAACTACACATATGTTCTTTAAAATACCTACATAGAATGTGAGAAGGCCAGGAATAGCAGAAATGATCCTTCTGTCCTCCAAATATGAAGGACCCTTGTGCTCACATTATCAATTTTGTTTTTTATCACACAATGTCAAAAATAAAGGTGACATTGGGTTGTAGTTCCCTTATTGTTATTCCAACTGAATTTAGCTTGAAGTAGGAAGGAACAAGTTCTTTATCTACTTCCTTATTTACAATTTTCCTCTTTCTAAGACATATACCACAAATTAGGACAAAACATACATACACACACACACACACACACACACACACACACACACACACACACACAGAATGACTGTACATTTTGAACTCAGAATCTTATAAAAGATGTGCAAAAACACTAAGTTTAAACCTAAGATGATCATAGTTACAGAAACGGCCTAGCAAAACTCCAAAGAACAACAACAGCAATAATAAAACCTAAAAGCCAGAGGAAAGAGAAAAGTATGAATTCTACAGATAATAACATTTCATGTGCCCAATGTGCAACAAACACACACATGAAGACAACTAAAATATGGTAGATCCAATGATAAAGTATACATCAGCACAAACTGTCTTTGAAAAGCACTAAAATACATCAGTGTGTGATCATACACATCCCAGCAGTTGTAATGCAGATATAAGAAGAACCCTATATGCTTGAAGTCACCATGGTATACATAATGAGGTCCAGGAAAGCCATAGCTCCAAGCTAAAATTCTATGTCAAAATATTTAATTAATCAACTAATAAAACAAAATAAAAATATACAAAATAAAATTCAACCAATCAATTAATAAAACAAAACACAAATATGATTAATAAAGGAATGTGAGATGGGAAGTCATATTGGGTTATCTGAATATGCCTAATATAATAACAATGGTCCTCATCTTAATAAAATATCCTGCTTCAATCTTTAGCTTGAAAGCCATCCTATAGTAAAGACAAACTAGGTTCATTCTTGTTTATGATTAAATCTATTTCTCAAGGATAAGGCTATGCCCCAATTGTAATCTTAACTACAAATGTTTCTGAACTCTTCTTCAGGAAATGGCAAACATGCCTGTTATTCAGGAAGTTGTTATGACCATCTTGCATCTCTACCTTTGCTTCAGGAAGTTGTTATAACCACCTTGTTATGACTGCCTTATTATGACCACTTTTCAATTATGCCCTTATTTTAGCAGGTTGTTTTGAGCAACTTGAAAAGCTTGTGAATGTTCTAATTCTGTAAAATCTTGAATTTGGAAAGCTCTTGCTCCTGAGCTATAAAAAAAAAAAAAAAAAAAAAAAACTTGGCCGGGCGGTGGTGGCGCATGCCTTTAATCCCAGCACTCGGGAGGCAGAGCCAGGCGGATCTCTGTGAGTTCGAGGCCAGCCTGGGCTACCAAGTGAGTTCCAGGACAGGCGCAAAGCTACACAGAGAAACCCTGTCTCGAAAAACCAAAAAAAAAAAAAAACAAAAAAAAAGAAAAAAAAAACTTATTTTCCTTTTATTCAATGCTTATCTCTTGAACTTTGCCTTAGGGAGAGACAGCCCATGTATACAAATAAAAAAGCTTGCTTTAATTTGGGTGGGTGGTGTTTCTGCTCTCATCTATGGGATTAACAATATGTGTAAAGAGTGACACAAAAAGAGAAATAAAGATCACACTTGCAATGCCTGTGAGACTGTCTATATAGTTTACAAAGACATAATTTGTCATGCTTTCATTCTTAAAGAACCAGCATATTAATAAATGTGAAAGTGTGATATGCCTATGTAACAACATTCAGACTTAGGGGAAAGAAGAAGCTGTCATACAGGAAAGTTGAGGTAGAACACTGGAGCAGGGGTAGACTCATGGTTTCTTTAGCTAGAGTTTGAACATTATCAAATAGTGACAGATTGATATACTAGAAATGAGAAAAAAATATCATGCATGAAGAACACTTTAATCGACTTGATAAAGATCAGAAATCATTAAAGGAATTTACTGAGGTGCTGACAAGTCAACAGAACATATAAAAATTGATAAACAGACAGATAAAAATGTAAAAAACCCATTCCAAAGTCAGGTACATACATACAAACCCATACTTTGATACAGATACAGTGTTTTATCATCTTTGAAGACTATTTCAATTCATTTGATCATACTATAATTCTTCCTCAACCTAACTACATGTTTTGTGGATGGGAGATGTCAAATCATAATCATTGATCTTCACTATTGCATTCAGAGTTATAGTAACAATATAAAATGCCAGCTTACTTGAATGTGATTGAGTGAGCAACAAAAGATTAGATGGAAATTCTTGAAACTATATTGTCTCAAGACAAGTAGATGTCACCAAAGAGATCATTAAATGCTTAATTCAGGGAACACTGGAAAGACTGCCAATATTCAGATTGTTGTGTTAAAAAATAAAAATAAAAAAAATAAGTCTATCAATTCCAATTGTTTCTAGACTTCCATGTGAAACCTCTTCTGAATATGTATTGTTCTTGGGCTGTAAACTGGGATTGTTATCTCATCCGTGTTCTTAATACATTCCTTTTCAGTTCTAACCCATACTTATGCTGGAAAATCTTGGTTCTCAGTTTGACTGCATTTTTAATCAAACAAATCCCAAGCTACTCTGTGCTCCTGTGAAATATCTTCTCAATCAGTTAATTTGAAGTAGAAAAATCAGAAATCTGGGCCTCATCTTCATGCGGCAGCCTACATCAAAGGACATGGAAGAAGGAAACTTTGCTTTTTTGCCTTTGTGTCTCCTATTTCTGTGGCCACTATTAGGTGCTACTCAACAGGATTCCAAAACAAAACAAGAACAACAACAAAAAACAGCTGTTCTCTTGGAGTCTTCCAGGACTACAGCATAGATTAGGACTGAGAAGATGTCTGCATCACAGATTGAACAAGTACTAGGTTCTCAGTCTTTCCCTTTTAAGACAATGATGGTTGGACTACCCGTACTACACCCCGTGAGCCAGTGTAATATCCAGTACATTCGATCAGTTGTGTTCCTTTAGAGAATCCTGATTGGTGTCCAACTTTGACTTGGTTTTTGCTAAAGTGTTCTATTTTATACATCAATGACTTTCTGTGATGCTCTTTCAATAGTTTCCAGACCTGGTTTTGGTGTTCTCTTTTCAGAAATTATTTACCAGCTTTACAGCTTTATGTTGTCTATTTTTAATATTTTATTTGTTTTTTAAATAAAGTTTTCAATTAAAAGTGAAATAAAGAATACCAGATAAATGTGTAACACTCAACTCAATAAAACTTCCATGCTTACCAGAACCAGACAAGTTTTAAATTTACTTTTCATTTTGACATTAAAGTTGGTTAGATATTATAACAGGTATTAAAAGTGTGTATATTAAAAATAATAGCAGTAAGTGTACTTTTCAATGAATTAAAAAGATGAATTGACTTTTTTATTGAGGAAGAGAAGCTGTGTTTAGTGTTTAAGAAAAAAAATGGTTTCTAGGCTGACCTTCCCTTCTGTCTCTGTTTCACCAGATCCAATTTTCCAGTCTCATCCCCAGTTCTGTAGCAGAACATCTATGGCAGTGTTCTTTGCCACCTTGCTCATATCTCCTGTGGATCTTATAGATCTTCTTCTTTTAACTTGCCTCTCACCACTCCTTGCTTTGTCCCAATCCCAACCCCAGCAGGCACCCCCTGCTAATCCAAAGGCTGCTCCTCTCAAGGCAACTAGTAGACTGAAGGCAGACCCATATCTCTCCTACTGATCCTGGGATCCATTTTCCCCAGTTTCATCTCCAGCTCAATAACAGGAAATCTTCTGAGATACCCCTTTCCTTTTTCACCTACCCGCAACTGATTACAAAGACCTCCCACAACCCCCACAACCATCCCTCTCCCAAATCATCCCAGTATCCTGGCCTGCAAGACCAACAGACATTCCCTATAAACACACTAGCTGATCAGGCCAGTAAAACAAGAAACATACAGGAATCACACTCTCTAAAAAACATAGTGAGGAATCAGAAACTAAGGACCAACAAACACATCAGGCCAACGAAGACAAATCCAGAAATCAGCACTTAGAACTATAATCTTGCCAAGTCTAGAGGACTAATGACTTAGAAAAAATACCATCAATAACAGCCAGGACAAGCCGGGCAGTGGTGGCACATGCCTTGAATCCCAGCACTTTGGAGGCAGAGTTAGGTGGATCTCTGTGAGTTTGAAGCCAGCCTGGGCTACAGAGTGAGTTCCAGGAAAGGCTCCAAAGCTACACAGAGAAACCGTGTCTCAAACCACCCCCCCCAAAAAAAAAAAATAAATAATAACCAGGGCAATGTCTTTACTGGAGCCCAGATACCCTACATGGCAGGCCCTGAACATTCCAATATAGCTGAAGCACAAGAAAAAGACCTTAAAACCAACTACGTGAAAATGATAGAGGTCCTCAAATTGGAAATGGATACACCCCTTTAAGAAATCCAGAAAATGAGCTGAGTGGTGATGGCACACACCTTTAATCCCAGCAACTCGGGAGGCAGAGGCAGGTGGATCTCTATGAGTTCAAGGCCAGCCCGGGCTACAGAGTGAGTTCTAGGAAAGGCGCAAAGCTGTACAGAGAAACCCTGTCTCAAAAAACAAATCAACCAACCAACAAAAAACCAAAAAACAAAAAAAAAAAGGAAAAAAAGAAAAAAAGAAAGAAAGAAATCCAGAAAACCACAAAAGATCGCAGAAAATGAATAAATCCATTAAAGAAAGCAAAGAAAACACAACAAAGAGTTGAAGGAAAAGAATAAAACTGTTCAAGACCTGAAAATGGAAATAGAAACAAGAAAGAGAAAATGAGGGAATTCCAAAACTGAAAAATTTAGGAATTAAAATAGGAACCATAAGGTAAGCAGCACCAACAGAATATAAGATGGAAGAAAGAATCACAGGCGTGGTAGATATAACAGAAGAAATGGATACAGTGGTCAAAGAGAAGGTTAAATCTAAAAAATCCCTGACACAAAACATCTAGGAAATCTGGTACACCGAAAAGACCAAAGCTAATCATATTAGAAATAGAAGAAGGAAAGGAATCCTAGCCCAAAGTCTGAGGAATTATTTTCATCAAAATCATTAAAAAAGCTTTGTACCAACTTAAAAAAGATGTCTATAAAGATACAAGAAGGATACTGACCAACAAATAATTGGACTTGAAAAGAAAGTCATATGCCACATAATAATTGAAACAATAAACATACAAAACAAAAAGAGAATATTAAAAGCTGCAAGGGGAAAGGCCAAGTAACATATAAAGGCAGTTCTATTATAACTGCATCTGACATTGCAGGGAGACACTAAAAGTCAGAAGGTCAAGGCCAGATATTCTACAAACTCCAAGAGAACATACATGTCTGCCCAGACTACTATACCCAGGAAAACTGTCAATCACTGTAGATGGAAAAAATAAGATAGAATATGATAAAGCCAAATTTAACCAACAGCTTTCCATAAATCCATCCCAACAGAAGTTGCTAGAAGGAAATCTCTAACCTAAGGAGATGAACTATGCACGTGAAAACACAGGAAATAAATAATTGCACGCAGCAAAATCAAAAGAAGTCAAACACACACACACACACACACAACCACTAGCACTACCACCACCACCACCAATGACAAAATCAAACAATCATTTGTATTGATATCTCTTAACCTCAATGATCTCACCCCAATAAAAAGAAACAGACTAAAAGAATAGATGCAAAAACAAGATCTGTTCTTGTGCTTCATCCGAGATAGACATGTCAACATCAAGTATTGAGAGCACTTCAGGATAAAGGGATGGAAAAAGTTATTCCAGGAAAACAGATGTAAGAAAAAGCCCACCAAGATGACATTTCAATTTTTAATATCTATGCCCCAAACAAAAGGCTACCTGAGTTTGTACAAGAAACACTAATATAACTTAAATGACATACTGATCTTCAAACATAGACAAAATGAAACTTCAATACCCAACTTTCATCAATGAATAGATCATTCAAACAAAAATTAAACAGAGAAAAACTGGAGCTGACAGATATTATAAACCAAATGGAACTAACAGGTATTTACAAACATTTTACCCAAACAGAAAAGAATATACCTTCTTCTATGGAACTTGAGGAATTTTCTACAAAATTGACCACATACTCAGGTGCAAAGCAAGTTTCAACAGATAAAAGAAAATTTAAAACAACTCTCTGGATCATATCAAAATCTCATTTATTAAATCTGGATATCAATTAAAAAATAGAAACAACAGAGAGCTTAACAACTCATGGAAACTGCATAATTCCATACTAAAAAGGGGGTCAAAGCAAAAATCTAGAAATAAATTGAAGACTTTCTAGAATAATATACATACTCTGTGGTGATATTGTGTTCCCCAAAATATTGTGCACCCTAATAAACATATCTGGGGTCAGAGAACAGAACAGCCACTAGATATAGAGGCCAGAAAATGGTGTCCCACAAGCCTTTAATCTTAGCATTCCAGAGGCAGAGATCTGTCTGGATCTCTGTGAGATCAAGGCCACACTGGAAACAGCCAGGCGTGGTAACAAGAGCCTTTAATCCTAGGAAGTGATGGCAGGAAGCAGAAAAAGGTATAAAAGGCATGAAAACCAGGAACTAGCTGGTTAAGCTTTTAGGTTTCTGAGCAACAGTTCAGTTGAGATTCATTCTGGATGAGGACTGAGAGGCTTCCAGTCTGAGGAAACAGGGTCAGCTGAGGAACTGGCAAGGTGTGGAAGCTGTGGCTTGTTCTGCTTCTCTGATCTTCCAGCATTCACCCCAATACCTGGGTCCAGGTTTGTTTTTTTATTAATAAGACTCTTTCAGATTCATGCTACAATACTCAATAAAATACTTTGAGAGAGAATCCAAGATTGCATCAGAAAGATCACCCACCGTGATCAAGTAGGATTCAACCCCCGAGATGTACGAATGGTTTAACATACAAAAATCAGTAAAGGTAACACATTTATAAATAAAATTAAAAAAAAAAAAAAACCTCACATGATCATTTCAGTAGATGTCACAAAAGCCTTTGGCAGTATCCAACATTCCATCATGCTAAAAGTGCTGGAGAATTAAGGATATATGGGTCATGCAGAACATAATATAAACAATTTAGAGCAAGTTGACAGACAACATCAAATTAAATCGAGAGAAAATCAAAGAATTCCACTAAATTCCACTAAAATCAGGAAAAGACAAAAATCTACTCTCCCCGTATCTAGTCAATATAGTACTTGAATTCTTACCTATAGCAATAAGACAACAGAAATAGCAAACATGGTATAAATAGAAAACGAAGAAGTCAAAGTATTCTATCTTGTAGATAAAATGATAGTATACATAAGTGACTCTGAAAATTCTTCTAGTGATTTCTTAGAAATGACAAACATTTTCAGCAAAGTAGCTGGGTATAAATTTAATTTTAAAAAAAATCAAATTTCTCGCCTCAGGGCTCAAGGGATCCCACAGAAGAGGAAGCAAGAAGAGTTTGATAGCCAGAGGGGATGGAGAATGCAAGGATTATAAGGCCCTTTGAATCAACTAAGCAAAGCACATATGAGCTCACAGAAACTGAAGCAACAAGCTGAATGGCATACTTAAGTCTGCATTAGAACTTCTGCATCAATATTATAACTATCAGCTTAGTATTTTTACGGGATCCTGACTTTGGGAACTAGTGTGTCTCTGAATCTCGTACCTGCTTTGGGACTCTTTTCTTCCTGTTGGGTTGCCTTCTCCAACATTGATATGATACTTTGTGCCTCATTTTATCACATTTTATTTTGTCATGTTTGGTTGTTATCTCTATGAAGCTGTATTTTTTTTTTTTTTATATAATGAGCGACAGAAAGGGTGTGGATCTGGAGGGTTGATGAAATGAGGAGAAATGAGAGGAGTAGAGGAAGGAGAAAGTACAATCAGGATAAATTGGATAAGAAAAAAATCCAATTTCAATAAAAGGGAAAAATAAAAAGTAAAATATTATTTCTAAACTATATTGACTTGCTGATATATCAATACATGAAAAAACTTAAGCAATAGTTCATGGGAAATCACATATTAATACTTATCTAGTTAAGTAAAAATGCACCTTTAGATGTATATGGCAATCATTAATTTTAAACAATACTGTAATTATCTTACATTTTAATTTCATCTTAAAACAGAAAATAAAACATTGATATTTGATATTTATGACATCACTGTCTTTTTTGTTAAAACTTTGACATTGTTTAAGATTACCTTTCTGCATTCCTTTTCTCCAGGAATATTATTCTAAATAAGAAAATAGTACAAAATTAAAGCTAGTGATCTATTATTCTATTTAAGTCATTGATACAATTAAAAGTATAAAAATTGGCTTCCTAAATTTTTAACAAATAGCTGAATAATATCTTTAAATTATTGTAAATTCAAATAATATGAAATTACATATTTATGAATGTACCTTTCAAAAAGGATATAGTACACAATAAATTATTTTGGAGAATGTCAGTAGACATCATTTACATGTACATTCATATTTACATTTGCACAGCAAATTTAAAATTTCTGGAATTTCCCCATCCAATATATTAAATAGAACTCTGCCATCCTTTAGTCTTTATTGAGTAGACCCTAGTTTAATTATTCTTAAAAGTCATATGAATATTTTATTAAATCCTAGATTAAATGTGAAAATGTATGTTATACTCTTTGTTAGGTTTATATAATGAATTATTTGAAGAATATTTGGCCTTTATATCCTTTTAAATTGTTCTGTTAATGACTTTCAACTGTATTTTTATTAATTTCAGGGTTCCTTTAGACTATACTGATGTAGTTTGAACATTAATGCCAATCTTTATTTGAACCATGTTTCTTGCATTTATTCTTACAATATCGCTGAATATTATCTTAGTATTTATATTTATCTTAATATACTTTGTATATGCAGTCAATTAGTAAAAACAGAATACAAAGTCCAAGAGTTAATATTACTTTTATGGTTTAAAATACAATTTATGAAATCTTTATCAGCCATACACAAAAAAACTTTCAAATTCCTTTAAAAATATTTTTGATTATCAGGTTCTTATCATGACTTCTGTTACTATTTCAAATATTCTCATTAAACAAATACCATTTCTAATATTTTATATACAAACCATGTTTTTGAACTATTTAAAAATTATTTCCAAAGAGGAGTTAAATTGGCAATGTCTCTAAAGGTCTGAAATTAAACATTATAGTTCATCAAGTCAAATGAACACTTAGAGAATTTCTCAACTTTCCCAAACCAGCATGAGCATAGACACAGATAATATATAAGCACCAATGACTTCTTTATAATGTATTTCTATTTACATAAACTTTTGTGGGTGAATTTTGATCCATGAGTCATACTCTGGGGAAATCTAAGTTATAGCAATTCAGTATCTAACCACACATATTAAAATAAAAAAAGAAGAAACATTATCTTTAAGACATTTAAGATATCAAAATTATTTAAGATATACAGTCATAGATAGGCTATTTTTTCATACAGAATTTTTCTATTTTAGTTTTGAATCATAATATTATTTAAAACAAAAAATTAGTTACCTTGATATTGTTTTTGATGCATGTTTTAATGTTCAGACATATATTTTACCTCCAGGAGCTTTTAAAATTTGAACTGTGAATTTAATTATTGATTGTTGATTGTAATGATTCTAAACCTAATGTGGTTCCAGGATCTTAATAATGCAGGATTATAATTATCAGTTTGTATTTACATTGTAAATGCTTATTACTAGTACATAATTAACTATAGTTTTATACTTTACTTGTTATGCCGGTCACAGTTCTGATCTTCTGACTGCTTTCTCATTGTTTGATGAGACTTTCATTTGAATTAATTAGTTCTTAAATTTTGAGTATAAACTATAGAATTGCGTAATGTATTTCAAAAACCATCTTTTCTAGCTCTCACTGATGAAACTAGACATAATTTAAAGGACTCCACATAGAAGTAAAAATGCCTGAATTTTTAATGAAATTTTAGACAATAGTGACAGATGAATATCATTTATGAATGAGCTGAAGCTATTTTTTGAGTCCATAATGTAAAAGATAGGTCTAATTATGAAAATTGACCAAAGCTAATTTGGGCATAAAGTGTCAGTTCCAAGTAGGAATTTGCATTTAAAACTGAAATTTTGTTGAAAAGCAACAGATAATGATGTTGATCCAAAATAAAATTATTGAAGATATCATATTTGATATCTTTCCTCAGGTTGCACAAAGCTAGAATTACAGTGTGGTCAAATATTTTTTGTGGTGGTTTGACAGGATATAGCACTCATTGAGTCATATATTTGAATACTTGGCCTCCAGTTGGTTGAAATGTTGAGTAAAAGTTAGTTCATGTGGCCTTATCCAAAAATTGTCACATAGGCTTTTCTGTTTTTAGGTGTTTCAAAAGGCCCAGGCCATTTACATTGTCCACGCTCCTTCCTGCTTGAGCATCAGGGTATAAGTTCTTAAATATTCTTTTTTGCCATGCCTTTTCTCTGGCATCGTAGACTCTCATTCTCTGAACCATATGCCAAATTAAATGCTTTCTTTTTTTATTTGCCTTGTTGTGGTGTTTTGTCATAGCAATAGAAAACTAACTTAAAAAGATACATTTCAGTAAGCTATGAATTTGTTAGTGACTGAAATGCTTAAATAGTAAAATTCAATAAGTTATGAAGCATGATGTAGCACAAATATAAAAAATTTAGGTACAATTTAATATCTGGAAATAAATTTATGATTTGTATTTCACACATCAAAGCTATCCTTTGTTTACTTTGAATTATGTGTAGTAATTATGAAAATATTTATTCCTCATTTAATCTCATTACAAATTAAAACTCACATATATACATAAAACAAAACATTGCATAAATTTCACTTTCAATTTTGATGTGTATGTGTATGTGTATGAGGGGCATAGAGTAAATCCAAATATGGAATATATAAGAAATAGTTGAAGTCTTTTCCAGATCAATGATGAAATAAAATAAATACAGGAAATTAAATATTGGGAAAGGCTAATAATATGTATTTGATGATTAGACATAATGTACATACATGCAAGTGATGTGTGTCCTGTAATAATATTCATAGCCATAAGCACAAAATCATTTATGATGTAAATAAGTAAGTACCAGTTGGAAAAAGAGAAATAATGTTCAGAATAGAGTCCTTACCTTGTTTTATAGTGATCATTTTCAAATGTTTATGTATATTTGATTATGTAAAACAAATATAAATGCATATTTATATATTTTGAAGCTTAAAATGATTGATTAGCTTGTTAATATTTTTCCAGGTACAGTAGTACAACTATTCAATAATATTTTTCTGCTTTAACAATTTCTTAGATATTTCAAGTTTTTTAAATGTGTTAATATTTTGCAAAATACATGTTTTTAACTTATCCATATCTCAATTATTTCCTTTGTTATCCATACATGGAAAGTTAATCTTAATCACAAGTAGAAGATTAAGTTTCATTGTTATCTAATTCTGATAAATATCATTAAATATAATAATCAACATTGAAGAAAAGGTATAAAATTCCTTTTAAATTTCAATTAATTTTCAAAATATTACACTTTCATTTTTTTATCTTGTTTAATATGGTACATTGTAAAGTGGTTACATATTTTAATAAGCAATTGCTTTATAGATTATTTATATTAGTTTTTCCCTTATATACAATTATTTTATAATATAGGTGTTAGAGATTTATTTTGCATCCTCTCTCCATTTCTCTTTCTGTGTGTCTCTGTGTCTCTCTCTCTCTGTCTCTGTCTCTCTCTTTTAGTTTTCTGAGACAGGGTTTCTGTGTAGCTTTGGACCCTGTCCTGGAACTCACTCTGTAGATCAGGCTGGCCTTAAACTCACAGAAATTCGCCTGGCTCTGCCTCCCAAGTGCTAGGATTAAAGGCGTGCGCCACCACTGTCAGGCTTCCATTTTTCTCTCTCTCTCTCTTTTTTTTAATAAATTTATTTTATAATTAACTGAATTTCACACATCAGCCACGGATTCCCCTGTCCTCACTCCTCCTACCCCCCAGCACTCCCCCCAATCCACCCCCCATTCCCACTTCCTCCAAGGCAAGGTCTCCCCTGGGGAGTCAGCCCAGCCTGGTAGACTCAGCTGGGGCAGGTCCAGTCCCCTCCTCCCTACAGCAAGGCAGAGCAAAGTGTCCCAGCATAGGCCCCATTTCTCCTATACATATATCACAGCTTAAATGTTTCAATATTTGCATACTATGTTTCTAAGTTGTCCAATAAGTTCAAGGAATATAACATCAATGACTAAAATAAAGTACTATTGTCGCCAATGCCATTCTCATGCTGTACTTTTAAGAATAAAAACTTAAATCTCCATGTGGGGAAACTGTCCAACAGTCACCTGACTGAAAACTTACGCTTCTACACAGCCATTTCCAGGTGTACCCAAGATAAATGAAAATGTGTACATGGATGCAAGGAATAAAGATATAAGTAATATTTGGTTTAGTTTGTAAAATACCAGTAGCAAAGTTCATGCATCTGAGAATGTATAAACAAACTACAGGATTTTCATACAATGTAGTAAAACTCAGCAATAAAAAATTCTTGTCTTTTCAGTGGAATGGATGAAATCATTTGGATATTCATTTGAGATACAAAGTTTTATATAAAGAAGCAGATTGTATGCTTCATATATTTTGGAGGGCTTACACAAAAGTTAACATTTTTTTTAAAGTAGCAAAAATTTTCTCAAATGAAAGATTTGATTTCTAAAGGAGTTTGCAGAAGCTTTGGAGAAGAAGAGACTGTTCTTGAACTCATAGCTAGTCCTGTGAATGAATGATGAAATTGTTGCATTACAACAAAACTTACACTAGTACTGATGTTTTGCCTCAAATAATTAAATTAAAAATTACTATTATTCATAAATTAAAATAAAATTTTAAACTATCCAGAAACATGTAAACAATTGGGATGATCATACTTAGATCAGTTTGAGAAAGTGTCACACTTCCTCTCAACAAAACTTAACTCTTACAATTTTACAACTTCAATAGGAGTTCCTTTGATTTAAGAGTGATACACAGCATGGTGAGTAGTATATTTCATTATTTATTTTGTAATAGCTATATGATTCCTTTTAATCTTCATGAAATATCCTTAATAAGTTGCATAACTATATTGATATATTCAGTTTAGTTAAAAGTAACACTACAGTTCACAAATGATAAGTTTAATTTCAGGTTAGTTATAATTTTAAGCTTGTAATTTATTACTACATTATTAAGCTCATAGAAATATCAAATTTATTTTATTCTAAAAGAACTTCTTTATTTAAAATGGTTAGAATAAAGAATAATTTTAATCTAAAAATAAACTACATATTGTACATTAGATCTACTTAATGTTCATGATTACTAAATATTCATGATTCTAATACCAAACTTTATTTAAAGTAAGTTGTAACTTTTCTACCATTATCAAATTCAAATTATGGTTCATTTTATTCAGGGAATGAATGCTTGTGGAATCTATATACACAGAGTTTATGTTATATGTTATGAGTTATGAAACAGTTCATCTAAATTATATCTCCAGATTGATAGCCTCATTCTCCTTGCATCAAGGCTGAGTAAGGCATCGCACGGTAGACAACTAACTCATTCATTTTTAAGAATCTGCTTTGAGAATATAATAGTTGCAAAATCATTTGAAATAAGGGATAAAATATGAGTTAATATACAAAACAGAATTCACTGTGTAATAAGATATTAAATAATTGAGATGGTAATGATCATACCATTATAAAAATAAACACATATACTAATTTTTGTGATCTTTTGTAACTTGATGTAGAAATTTCAATTTATTTAATTTAGGAAATAAAAAAAATTCTGCCATATTTTCAATGCATTTTATCATTTGCCTCCATTTTCAGAGGCAAAAATTTGAAAAACTCCCTTGTACACTTCTATTTATTACACAAATTTTAAAGTTATGCATTCTCTAAACTTTTGCTTTATTTTAAAAATCAAGACTAAATAATAAGTCCTAAAATCATCATCAAAAAGTCAATGATTATTATGTAATTACCTAATCTTTTATCAAATACAATGTATTTGGGAATGTGAAATCACTCAAAAACTTTCTTTTTTAAAATGTTATACTATTTGCTAAATATTATATGGAAAAGCAATGACCTTAAAATATATCCCTAAATTTTGTTTATAGAAGTATAGCATATATTTCTTATTTGTGTGCAGTAATCTACATAAATATGAGACCAGGCTTATAAAAATGAGCCATTTTATATTATAGTAAAAAGTATCTCTTTCAAATGGTATTTTATATTCTAATCATTACCTTTTATAATTGAATTATTGTTTTGAACTTTTGCCAGCTAATTAAACAGTGGAAATAGGCAAGCAATAAATTATGTATAAAAAAATGAGTTCCCCCAGTAGTGGTAACACCTTGTTCATAGAACCCAGATTTTAAAGCAGCTAGTAGTTGGACTTCACTCTCGATTTTCAAAATACCCTCTTGAAACATAGTCACTTCAATTTATCCTCTTACAAAACATGACATAAAAGCAATTATAGCTGAAGGAACACAAATAATGTTTTTAAAACACAAATAATGTTCTATAAATAATGTTTTAAAAATGTTGAGTGTTTTTATATTTTTTCACTCAAATGTAAGGAAGCAACTACATAGCATTAACTCTAAATTTATTCTGTAAGTGTTCATTTTTTCTTGTCTTCCATACAGACTGAAATCTCTTTGCCTGACTGCTGTGGGATGTTCTGTATGTCAAATGTGTTGCTGATTAGTCAATAATTAAAACACTGATTGGCCATTGGCTAGGCAGGAAGTGTAGGCGGGACAAGGAGGAGAATAAAGCTGGGAAGTGGAAGGCTGAGTCAGAGAGACACTGCCAGCCACCACGATGAGAAACAGCATGTGAAGATGCCGGTAAGCCACGAGCCATGTGGCAAGGTATAGATTAATAGAAATGGATTAATTTAAGCTGTAAGAACAGTTAGCAAGAAGCCTGCCGCGGCCATACAGTTTGTAACCAATACAAGTCTCTGTGTTTACTTGGTTGGGTCTGAGGGGCTGTGGGACTGGCAGGTGATAGAGATTTGTCCTGACTGTGGGCCAGGCAGAAAAACTTAACCTACACCTGACCTCTTGATGATAGTAACACTTGTAAATTATTTAAGAATATCAGCTAGCCTCAGAAATCAACACACATTTTCCTTAAGCTTGTGAATACCTTAAAGAAATATCCACTAAAAAAAAAAAAAAAAAAAAAAAGTCGGAAGCTTCGGACCTGTGAATTATATGCAGACTTAGAGTTTGTTTCTGATAGGATGTTCAATGGTCCCTTAGTACAAGGTTTAATGCCAGGGAGGGGGAATTGTAGTTGGTATGTAAAATTAAAAAAACAAAACAAAACAACTTTTAAATAAAAAAGTATGTGTTTATATTCATGATTCGGTGAGTTCTGATAACTGGCCTATTGTATGGCAACTATTACGTGAATTCTTCCTTTCTGACACTCAGGACAATTTTTCAAATTGTAAATTACATAGAGACAATTTAAATCAAAAAATATATACTAGTATCAACCTCTTTTGATACTTAAAATTAAAAGTAAATTACATCAAAATTAAAATCAAGAAATCTTCAGTCATTTCGCTTATATTGTACTTTGACATACAATAGTGTTGATAATTCTATGAAGATAGAACCAGTCATTCCTTTATTAATTAATTTATTAATTTATTTATTATTTATATAGGTTCTGCCTGCATGCCATAAGAGGGTACCAGATCTCATTATAGATGGTTCTGAGTCACCATGTGGTTGCTGTGAATTGAACTCAGGATCTCCAGAAGAACAGCCAGTGCCCCCAACCTCTGAGCCAACTCTCCAGTCCCAGTCATTCTTTTGAATAAATATAACACCTGTGAATATAAGAAAACTTAAATATAACCTAAACTATTAACATTCTCTCCACAAAATGTAAGCAAAGAAAATACAGAACTTCATTCTTCTGTCCATAAAATTTTGTAGTTTCTCCAACTTTTGTTTATATTTATAGTTTATACTTAGTTTCCTTGTTTATTGTGGATATAGAACCTATGTATGTACTTGATTTTTTTAATTATTTGTTTTATTTTTGAGATTACAATATAATGACAATGGACAATATCAATCTATTTTGGAATTTCTAATGCTTTTAGGACATTTACTAATTTAAAGATATTAAAATGTAAGAAAATGTAAATAAAATATATTTATTTTAACTCTAACTTACCTTAAATATTAGTTTAAATGAAGTTCAGTTATTGGACTGAAATACTATATTGTGTGTTAACTCTCAACATTCCCTCATTTAGAAAACAACCAAAAAAATTGAAGAGAATAACAGCAAATTATACAAACATTTTATTTTTAGTATCCTCATTGTATGCTCCACAATTATAATAGAAAATTATAAAATCTCATAAACAGAATAAAAGTCCCAAGTCTGGGCTGGAGAGATAGCTCAGAAGTTAAGCACACTTATTCTTTCAGAAGACCCAGGATTAGTTTCCAGCATCCATGGATGACTCACAACTATTCATTCATATAGTTTCAATTCTACATCCAAAGAGATCTGATGCCTTCTATTGAACTTGAAGGCACCAGGTTCACACATGGCACACATACATATATGTAGGGAAAGAACTCATTCACAAGAAATATAATAAATAAACCTTAACAAAATCTAAAACCTAAAATATTTAATTAAAATTGTTTACAAATAAATGTACTTATCTACCAAATACAGTTAACATTATTTACATTATATTAATTAGAAAATAAAAAATTCCAGGAGATGATTTTTTTATATTCAAGCTGTAAACATGTCAGAATTACAAGAACATCTAAGTAATTATAATACGATTGTATTTTTCAATTTCATAGACTCATTATGTAATATAGTTTAAACTGTTTGTGATTTTCTAGTACTACGTCACCAGGTCTACTGTACGCCATTCATAATGGTTGACAATGTGCTCATTCTCAATTTAATTCTCATAAGACCAGTTATTCAATTTGTAAGTTATGATGTGGCAGAATTTATAAAATATATGACCAAGTGTGAAGAAACATGACACCTGTTCTCCTTAACAAAGATGAGTGATGACATTTGGGGCCGAGTGAAAACTGCCCAACAAGTGTGAAACTTGTTCAGTGTTGTAGGAAAAGCTCTAAAAGGCAGATATGAGTGTTGACTTCTGATGAGAATCAAGCCAGAGACGTCAGGCAACTGGTGTATTCAAAGCTGATCACATTTCCCATTGTTCATTTTAGTGCCTAGGGAAAGTATAACAAGTACATATGGTCTTTGAGAAAAATCTTCTGACACACAAACACATACACAGGCATACACACACACACACACACACACATACACACACACACATGAGTGTACACACAAGCAGAAGCATACACACTCATAGAAAAGTTAAGAATAAAGGGCTATAAATGCAGAGTAAAACAAACACTTATTAGACAAATATACTAATGCTCACAGCAGACATAAATCTGTATATAAAGTTCTAGGCATGAAAAGAAAAAAACTCTTTGCAATACAAGTAATGACAGTGTGTAGTGTGTTCATACCAATTAATTATGCAAGTGAAAATTCAAAGAACAGTTCCCACAAGAGAGTTCCGAAAGTCTACAATGGTGCATTGTATGCATTCCAAAATGTATATGTATCAAGAAATTATCCTGCTGGCTTCATCCAGAATTTAAAGCAGTTTTACAACTATAATAAAATATGTTGTCAATACAGAAAGCCAGTCATCTAGGTTTTGATTAAAGAAAATATTTTTGTTAATTATTTTATTAAGTAGAACTATTAAATTATTCCATTTCACACACACACACACACACACACACACACAAAAAAAAAAATGTGAGGGCAAATTTGGCTTTCTGTTCTACTTCTGATTCACTATAATTTAAGATATATGACATTTTAGTGTTTACTGTAGGTCAGTTCCTTTGTGAACCTAGTCTTGTATGGTATGACAAATACAGAAGATAAACTAATAGATAGAGAAAAATTATAAAAACGTGTTACTCCTCTTCAGATCTATAAATATTTCTTTTGCTATTGTCTGTTTTCTTATGTCTCTATAAGTCTGTATCCAGAAACAACTCAAAGTAATACTTGTTTGCTGTATTGGAATTTACATAAATATGTAGATGTACATATAATTATACATATATGTGTAGATGTATGAATAATTGAATTGTCATATGTGTGCCATTAGTGTGAATATGTGAATACATAATTTTGTGTGTGTATATATGTTTATGTGTGCTATATACATGTGCATTATGATCTTAATAAAACTTCAGATGCAGTCATTAATTGTAATAGAGATGATTTCCTTCCCATGTCGTTCAGGCATATTGTGTCTTTTTCCTGTATTCTAAAGATGTTTTATAATTACATATCTCTGCCACACTTAGAAGGTGAGAACTGAAAAGGTAACTGCAAAATGAACAGAAACAAAGACAAGTGTCCCTGAGTTGTAGTGGGAAAGCCCAAGGCATCAGGATACAGCCCTGGTATTAACAGCACTTGTGAATTTACTGAAGGGAAAAAATGGTCTAGACACTGAGTAAGTATAACTAAAAACATAGAAACCTGAAGTAGGAATTCAGCAGTGACACTGAAGAGGCAGAGAGAACAGTAAACTCCTGATTAAGTAAATGAAGATCATGATTATGTTCTGACATACAGATAACCTTGGATTCAATTGCAGGAAAATATTTCATAAAAGAATGAACTTTAAAGTAAAAATTGCATGAAAACTTCTATGATTTTAAATCTTTAAAAAATAATTTACTAATTAAAAATTAATCAGGAATATTTAAAGAATTAAAAGAGTCTTGCTAAAAATGACAATTTGGAAACCCAGAAAAGGTATGACCAATAGGCTAAGAAAGAAAAAAATCATGGAATAAACAGAAATTTTAAATAGAAACATAGTTGCATTAGTAGATGAAAAAATAAGTAGATTAATAATATAGCTCAGAAAGCTTTAGAGAGCCATAGATTAAAGAGATAGGTAATAACTTAGTTATTAATGAATTTGTAATTAATTCATCATATTGATGGAATTTTGAAGCATCATGGAAAAAGAAATCCGGGTATGTATGCAAAAGATTTTTAAGCTAGGCTAATTGATGTGTGATGATATGTCACCCTTAATGTGGTTGTTATTCCAAATGTTGGAACCCTGGAGTGAATAAAAGAAAAAAGCTTCTGAGACCAGCACGCATCTTTCTCTGCTGTTTACAGAAGATATAATAGGACTAGCTGCCTCAAGCTTTTGCTGCCATGATTCTGTCCCTAGGATAGACTATACTGTAACGTGAATTGCTAAATGGTCTTATTAATAAAAACCCCGAGCCAGACATTGAGGAGAAAGCTGAAAGATTAGAGGAATAGTATAAGCCAGAGCTGCCAGCTATTATTACCTTACCAACGCCACGAATCTTCTGACTGAAATACTCAGCCTCTGAGAGAGAGCTACTTCCTGGATACTCACGCCTATATAGCTTTCTGTGCCCTGCCATCTTAATTCCTCTCTGCCCCCCTACATCACTTCCTCTTTCTGCCCAGCTCTATCACTTCCTGTCTGTCTGTACAGACCTCCAGACCTCTGTGGTTAACTAGTGCTGGGATTAAAGGCCTGTGCCACCACGTCTGGCTCTGTTCCCAGTGTGGCCTTGAACTCACAGAGATCTGGATAAATCTCTACCTCCTGAATGCTAGAATTAAAGGCATGTGCTACCACTGTCTGACCTCTATGTTTAATATAGTGGCTGGCTTTTTCCTTTGATCCCCAGGCAAGCTTTATTTGTTAGAGCACAAATACAATATCACCCCACTATACACTTCACCTTTGCACCAAAATGAAACCTTCTTCCTTAGCTGATTTTGTAAGACAATTTTATCATATGAAAAAAAGTAAAATTTACATTGAGGCATTATAATATTATATTGTTCTGAGTGTAGACAGAATTGACTTTACCATTATAGAATATTTTAATTTCAATTATTCACTTTTCACTGTATTTACCACTATAAAATATATCAATTCTCACAACTATTTGGAAGAAAAAGAACCAACAAATAATTCTGCATGAAAAATTCAATGTATCATACTCCCAAAAGAAAGACAATTTAAACACAATGATAAAATCATTCAGAAATTCTACTTAATGTTATATTTTCAATTCCATTTGTATTTTAAAATCACTTACATGTGATTTTTCTTTCAATGTTAATTTTTTTATGATTTTAGTATCTCAATGCAAAATATTATTGTGTTCTCATCTTGTGGACAAGTATTTTGTGTAAACAATTTGTACTAAAGCATTGTTGTCAAATTAAAATCAATACCAACTATTAATTACACTGTATTAGTTACACTCTATTAATGAGGACATCAGTTTGGAGTTCTTCTGTAAAGCACCCATGTGAAATCCAAGCTAAGTACTGTGTGTCTAACTCTAGCACTGCAGAGGAAGACACCATCACAGGACTTGGATATCTTGTTTGCACATAATTAATCCACATTTAAGTACACTTCACATGCATGCATACATACACACATGGACACAGACACACACACACATATAAAAAAATTGCTGTAGAACTTAGAGTCAAACACCTGGTGGGTTTTCAACAGGATACAGGAAGCACAGAAGAGCAGGTTAATGAAAGCCAGACTTCATGGAGTTTAATTTACTTTCATTTTTTCTTTTTTTTTTGGTTTTTCGAGACAGGGTTTCTCTGTGTAGCTTTGTGCCTTTCCTGGGACTCACTTGGTAGCCCAGGCTGGCCTCGAACTCACAGAGATCCGCCTGGCTCTGCCTCCCGAGTGCTGGGATTAAAGGCGTGCGCCACCACCGCCCGGCATACTTTCATTTTTTTTAAATAAAATTAATCTCTAGACCAATTTATTAAAATATCATATCAAGGCATAACATTAATTGAAATCCATATGTATACTTCCAAAAACTTATTTCATTATAGTGATACTACTAATGATGACTGGTGAAGTTAAATTGTTTCCTAGCATATTCTGCTGACTGTTTGCAGAACACATGGTATTTAGAGTGTTAATATATCAAATGTTGTCTATACAAACAGAGATTATAAAATTAAAGACACAACATTACCTTTAAAAAAACTATAGTGATTTGTCTATCTTGGATATGTTCTTCAGGAAGACTTATTAACTTATCTGTGTTTTGCATTTGTCTGCATAAATATGTGCACTCCTGAATGTGTAAGTGTGTAAGTGTGTGTGTTTGTGTGTGTGTGAGCACACGCACACGTGTATGTGAGAAGATCATAAGAGTGCTTCAGATATCTACCTCAGAACAGGATTTTAGACATTTGCTGGATACTTAGCTTCTGATGTGTGTGCTGGGATATGATGTCTTGTCATGATTATACAGCCAGCACTGTTAACAACTAAATCATGTCTCTAGTCTCTTATGTTAGTTTTCACTAAAAGCAAGGTGTCATATAACCCCGGCTGAAATCAAAATCACTATATTGCTTGGTCTTTAACTTCTGATTCTCCTGCCTCCATGTCCATAGTGTTGAGATTATATCTACACATTTGTGACTCGCTATGACTTTTGTCAAATAATGAAGTCTATTGTAGTGCAAGATTTGGAGACTGGAAATATAGCTACATTCAAAGCTACTTGTACATACTTTACAACTCTGCTTTTCTCTGAAAATCAAGCTGCATAATTCTGAAATTATGGCATACTCTTTAAATTCTTTAATGATTTTGTAAATATCATACCATTACATATTTTTGTACATATATATTCATTTAATACAACTTGATCATACTTCTCTTTTATACCCACCAAGCCTGCTTTCTTCCCAAATTATCCTTTTTTTTCTTTTTCATTGGTCTTTTTCATCTAATCTTAACAATTTCTTTAGTCTAATTTTATCATTTAATTTTATTCATTTACACAAGCACAAATTATTCTTTTTTAGCGAATATAAACAGAGGATCAAAAACAATAAATCTCACATATAATCTCAGTGTTCAGAGATTTCCCCTGTTAATAACTCAGAAGCTACCTCTCCATAATGTACCTAAGATACACTCATGCATGGAATTTTAGGGTGTGTGTATATAATATATATGATTTTTTCAAGATTCTGTAGTACAATATATAAAACTTCTTTCATCATTGAATAAGTCATATAATCAAATGTTTTTCATATCCTTACAACATTTGAACTATATATTATCTCATTATATAGATATATCAAAATATTAGCTTTTTATGTTAATATCGTTTTAATATGTTTTAATCAATGGGTATGATTAGGGTCACTTGCATGAGAATGGGTGAGAACGTTATTTACCTTAGCATTGCAGGTTACCAACATCTGTGCCATGAGGAATGAGTGCCACTAGCTGCTTATTGCTCCCCATGAAGGGGGTGTGCATCATACTTTAGAGTAGTTATGGTCCCCATATTTCTAGCCTTAATGTGCATCAAATGCCATTTCAGCTTCTTTGAACTTTAACTATATTTATACTTCCAGAAGAAATTTATTAAAGATGCCATGAGTTATACCATTTTAAAATGTCATTTGTTGAAACAATTCTAATGAATACAGTTGAAGATTTCAGAATTAAATATAATATATACAATCATACAGCCGATAAGACACTAGTCACGCAAGTCTGGTGGTATGACTTCAACCCCTAAGATTCACACAATCATTATTTGCTGGCTAGCTACCATCGTCAAGTCAGTGAGGAGCATGGGGACCCAGTGAGTGACCATTTCTTTAAAAACAAAACAAAACAAAAACAAAAGCAAACAAAAAAGGGTGTGGGGGCAATTCCTGGACAACACCCAAAGTGGTCATCTGGACTCTGTGTGTGTGTGTGTGTGTGTGTGTGTGTGTGTGTGTGTGTGTGTGTGTGTGTACTAAGCACGAATAATCTAGCATGCATACCTGAGCCCATGTACACCTGGTCTAGACAGGTCTAGACAGTGATGCTGAAAATGGAGGCTTTCTTTTAGAAAACAGGCAAAAGAAACAAAAAAGGGAACATTTTTAAAGTGACAGTTTACTTCTTTCGAAGGATTAGGGAAACAAGAAGAAAGAAAACTGCTAGTAATTATGGAAATTTTTCTGTCTTAAAATTCTCCTCGTGAACAATACTATTGGCTAGAGTGTAGATATTCATGGTGGTAGGAAGAACAAGACTTGCTATTTTTGACTTATTTTCTATTGACTCTAACCAATCACTTATATTTAGATGTTTTCCCAAAATTTCAATCACAATCAAGCAATCATTTTCATCTCATTCACGTGATAACTTATTCTATATCAAATTGATGGTCATTTATTTTTAGTCCAGAATTTTTATGAAAAAGTAGAATAAAACACGTACAGTGCTCTGTATTTTTTAAGTATTTTGAAGCTGATATTACTCATGAGCTAAATGTTTCTTGCAGATGGATTACATAAGTCTTTTATTCTTCACATGTGAATCATGAATATTCTGTTGAACACCTTCATTGTGGAAGAAAATTTAGAAAGTAATGGATAGATTCCGTGACGCTGTATAAATATTCCTTGTAGGTAAGTACTAAAAGCTGCATTCCCAGAGTTTTAACAACTTAGCAAAAAGTGAATTGCATTTCTGAAGACAGGAAAGATAAGAGAATTGAAAGAGAAGACAGTGTGCTAATGACCCTAGAGAGTTTGAAAATTGTTATGGTCATGTCTTTGGAGAGACTCTCCTAAAAGGAGATAATGGGCATGGCTGACTCTGTAAAGAAAGGATCTTGCTATCTATTGCCTGAGAGCCTGGCAATCAAGAGGCAAGCAGTCATCCAGAACCAGCCTGGAGTTCTCATTCAATTCCTTCACAGAGAGGTAGTGCTTTTGCTACCAGAAAAGAAGCAGAGACTAGCACTTTCGCCTACCTCTCTGCACTGGAATACAGGGGATGCTTTTTTGATATGCACTAAATTTTAACTCATACATCATAAAAGACTAATAAGGGAAGGTTCACAAAATATCCTGACCTTGGTATTGGGAAGTGGAACATCGGATTTAATGATTCTATAACACGGAAGTCCACACTTTTAGCCTGTTCAGATTTTCAGTTTAAGTCATTATTCCTTATTTCTTCTTCATTTCAGTCCTGCAGGGAACTACACATAATAAATATGTTCTTTTCATTATTGTGTAACATTTGATATTTTAACACTAGAGTTAATAAGTTCTAATATCTTTCTAAAATTTAATTTTAGATTATAATCCTTACCGGTTTATTCTCATTAATTTATGTTTCTCCATGTATATTTACTCTCAGGTCTTGTCATACCTTCAACCATACTCATAAGAGTGAAGCAACTAAATGTGTAGTTTCTGAGTAAGAGGGACTTTACCTGAATGAATTAAGAGAATTCTCTCTTTGCTTCTACTTTTCTTGTTTATTCCTCAAAGCTAAATGTAGGATTAGATAAATCACTCTATGAATAGTCAGTGTTAAGGTGTATAAACTACAGGGTTGGAGGCTTTAAATTCCCAACTGTTTCTGTCTTCTGTATTTCATAAAATGATATTTTAAAGTTTTGGGAGGGGATGATCAGCAGTTTCTCAAAACAAAAACAAAAACAAAAACAAAAACAAACTTCCTTAATCTTCTTGGGAACTTACTTGTGCTGCTTCAAGATAAAATGTAAGAGGCTTTTGTGACGTTGTGTTGTTTCTCCTGGTGGACATCTACAGTTTATGCCACTTGCGGACCTCAGTTCTAGGAGGAACAATGTGATGAGGACACCGTGGAAGAACATCAAAGCAGGGCAAATAGAGACTGAATGTCTTAGCACACCCAATGTGGGGACATCACAAATGAACACTTCTTGAAAGTGCTGTGTGGGAGCACAATATGAGCAGGCTGAGTTGCCACATGGGAGCACCTGGTGAGCACACAGCATAAGACACTTCACAAGAACACTGTATGAGCGTTTTGTGTGAGACTGCCTATGGGAGTACCTTGAGAGAGTACTGTGTGAGTGTACCATGTGAGAACACCTTTTGTAAGCACTGCTTAACAACTCCATGTGAGAGCACAGTGTGAGGGCTTCACATGAGGCTATCCCAGCAAATTACCTTTTCAGAGTTCCCCATGGAGGCTCCACATGAAAGGTGCTTTTGATTCTAGGCAGAAACTGTGTTCAAAACTTTCAGCAAGAGTTTTTTATCCCTATTTTTTTCATAGGTGTATAATTAATAGTTATTTGTTATTATTCATTCCTACAAATTACTTCCGTTCATTTAAAACACCTAGTTTAAAAAGCAAATAACACTTCCCTTTCCCCTCACTTACTGACTGCAGGCTCTTCCACTGTGGTACTGATTCTGCATACAAAGCAACAACATTTCACCAAAGGTATTTGGTATGTAATGATCATTTCTTGACAAAGTTGAGTTCATAAGAAACTAGCTCATCGAAGATGACTATCTTCCAAATACAAGTTCTCCTTTTTATTCCTTCAGTTTTCCTTTCTGTTTTAATATTTTACTTTTCATTCTGCTACTTTCATTAACTTATTTTCCATGTCTACCCTTTATTCACCCTTGATAGGCTTCTCTCAAAATCTCGGTCTTCAAATCTCTAAATCACTAAAAACTTATGATCGTTATCCACACTGAAGAATCTTAAGATTCCATTAGATTGTGTGACTCTGAAAAAATTCATTTGAAACATGAATGTTATATACAAGCAAGATAGTTTTCATCTCAAATCTCATCTCTTTGGAGCCAAAAGTAGGGTTGGTAATAGCTGTGGGCCAGTCTGGTCTACATAGTCAGGTTTAAGCCACAGAGAACTATGTAGTGAAACCCAATCTCAAATGAATAAGTAAGTGAATAAATTTTAATAAATGGCAGAGATAGATATCTTGATAGGTATATTATATGCACCCATAGACCATTGAAGAGCTAAAAGTGGAAAGTTATATCAGACCATATAGTGAAAACACTAAAATCACTCCTAGCTACTATAATAACCGGAATGAAATAAAATGTATAATGAAACTTTTTCTGTCCCACCAGCTAGCTCCCAAATAATGACATGGAGACATTTTATTAATTATGAAATCTTGGCCTGTAGCTTACATTTGACCCTAACTAGTTCTTATATCTTAAATTAACCTATATATATATATATATATATATGTTAATTATATATATATATGTTAATTATATATATGGCATTACCTCTCTTCCATCTTGTACCTCTTATTTCCCTTCCATGTCTCCTGGCATCTCCTGCATACATAGATTCATATGCTCATATACTAGTGCAGCTCTCTGTCATCATCAGAGAAGGGGCTTTGTGCAAAGGATGGCATTTAATACAAACACACATACAACTGGCCACAGTGTAGATAACAGTGTCTGTATAATGTTCACTCCAAGATCAGTAACCCATATCAAACCCCTCATCCCCAATAATTTGATAGGAATGGGCAGAAATCTTAAAGAGTGAAGACGGATGTGAAGTGGAACATAACAGTATCTTCTAAATACGACAGGTGAATTGAGCTCATGACTTTACGTACTCACAGCAGCTGTGCTTGACTAGATGAGACCCAAGCAAAATCAAACCAGTAGACATTACAGCACAGGCTGTGGATGGACAGATGATCTGTCAACCCTCACTGAGCAGCCAGAGCAAGTGATGACTGGGAAGGAAGTGATCACTTTTCTTAATGCTTTGGTCTTGGGAAGATTGACCACTGTCCATACTCTAGTGAATAGGTGAGTATGAGATAGAGAGGACACAGGAGGTATGGAAGGAGAATGAATATTATCAAAATATATCATAGGAAAAAATAAATTTTTAAATTAATTAATGAAAATGCTGATTTCATATGATAACAGAATGGTTGGTTGTAATAAGACTTTTATCAAGGAAGACCTAGGGAAATCCTGAGTGGAAATGAAATGTTACAAAAGTTTAAGGAAAACAGATCTTATTTTTCATGAACAAAGACACTGATAGTTATATTCACATGCTTAATAAATCAGCTTCATTAAAACCAGAATTTGAGCCGGGCGGTGGTGGCGCATGCCTTTAATCCCAGCACTCGGGAGGCAGAGGCAGGAGGATCTCTGTGAGTTCGAGGCCAGCCTGGTCTACAAAGTGAGTTCCAGGAAAGGCGCAAAACTACACAGAGAAACCCTGTCTCGAAAAACCAAAAAAAAAAAAAAAAAAAAAAAAAACCAGAATTTGTTTTTCCCTCTATTAAAACTATCATGACTCTCATTGAATATTAGAGAGATTACTCACTTACATTCTCTTAAATTAAAGAGAAAAAGAGTATATATTCCTGTTTTAAGAATAAAGTTCCTGGTTGGTTGAGATTCTGGGAATAACCAGAATAGTTTCCAGAGTTTTTGACTCTTACTCTTTTATGATAAGAACAAACTCTTTCACTGTTACAAAACTGAAGATCTTTGTTTTAATTATCATGTTTATTATTATTGTGACTCTATAGCTTATCAATTTTTTAATATTTTATTGTTTTCAGAAAATATTAAACATCTGGGCAATTTTGATGTATTGTTTTTCCAAATTTTAATCCTGAATATCATGTTTTACATATCCAACAAACTTTGTCATTTTCAAAGGAGACACAGAAAATAAAAAGGGATTTTCTTTTTCTTTCTTCTTGCACAAAATAAGGTGTCAGAAATAATTAGTTCTATTTATCATAATGTACATTTCACAAGAACTTTGACAGAACTGATAAGCTTTTGCTCAGCAGTTAACAGCACTGGCTGCTCCTCCAGAGGACCCAGGTTCAATTCCCAGGGACATACATGGCAGCTCATAACTGTAACTCCAGTTCCAGGGCATCTGACACCCTCACACAAATGCACATAAAATAAAATTAAATAAATTATAAAGATGTGTAAGAGCTAGAGAGTATGGAGGACACCAGGAGAACAAGGCCCTATGAATCAACTCGGCAAGGATCATATGGACGAAGAGACTGAGTATCATGCACAGGGCTACCAGATCCCTTGCACATATGTTACAGCGTTCAGTTTAGTGTTTCAGTGGGACTCTTGTGTATGTGAATGAATGTATCTCTGATTCTTGTGCCTGCCCTTGGGGCTCTTTTACTTCTGTTGGACTGGTGGTTTTTGTTTTATCTTAAAATTCATTTTGTCGGGTTTTGTTGTTATCTCTTAGAAGCATACTCTTTTCTAATGAGAGAGAGAAAAGGAGTGGGTCTAGATTGGAAGGGAGGTGATGAGGAATTGAGAGAAATAGAGAGGGGGGAACTCTAATGAGAATGTATTTTATGAAATAAGAATATATTTTTAATAAGAGGAATAATCATTGTTGGTTGTGAGCCTAGCCTTTAATTGCTGAGCCATCTCTCCAGCCAACCCTCTAAAATGTTTTTATAAATCAAAACACAAAATCCCCCCTATCTGAAATGGAGACAAAAATAGAATGCCATTGTAAATTTCACTTATTTCTTTCAGAGTTGACTTAATCATAATCATCTGTGTTTAAATACAAATAAATGCTAGTTCAATAACAGCCAAAACGTATTTTCATGTTTCTGTTTATATGTGTATTATTCTTAATATAAATTTACAATAATAGTTTTCAAAATTTTAACTTAAATTTTGTTCAGTATATGGAATTTAAGTGATAAATATAAGCTGTTAGGGAAGTGCCAGTTTTCCCTTATTGTAAAGCTGTAAGTCATGTAAGGACAGCTGCCATAATGTTGCTAATGTTTCTCTGTGCAGCTTTGCATTTTTCCTGGAACTCACTCTGTAGCCCAGGCGGGCCTTGAACTCATAGAGATCTACCTGCCTCTGCCTCCCAAGTGCTGGAATTAAAGGTGTGTGCCATCACCACCTGGCCAGAATTTCTTTTCTTATGACAATAATTGCTGAGTTTTTATTAGGTCTATTTATCTAAAATACTGGATTATTATGATTCACTTTGGTTATATTTACCATAATTTTCCATGAGCTGAAGTTTTTACTCTTATTGTTGATAAATGTCTGAGTCTTCTTTTACTGGACTAAACCAAATACCCCACATAATATATATAAATTACTCACAAGTATTTTCTACTTGGCCTAGGACTCTTTGATCTGCATTAGGAAAGAATTGGCTTATATTAATAAGTTTAAAACAATATATTCTATGTTTCTTTGTCTATTTACTCTTAAAATTTATTGTCTCTTATCTTCTTTCATTACGATTTTATTATTTATCTTTTTGCACCCAGACATAATCGGAATTCCCTGTGATAACTGAAGTAAAATAGACAGACTCTTCTTCATAAGTAGGTCATGTAATGCTGACCTTGATGTGTGAGGGGAATATTGGGTATGTCTGTAATGCCTTGAGTATATAAACTACGTGGTAGAAAATGTCTAGGACTGTGGATATTATTGCAAGCACAGTCACTACTGTCTCTGCAGAATTTCATCAATGACAATTATGATGTTACTGCACAACTACTTGTCATCAGAAATAATTCTGGGTTTTGGTGTAGACATTTGTGATGTGTTTAGAAATAATGAATAATATTTTCCTCCAAATGCTTTACATGTCTGTGCCGTCACTAAATATACAGGGAATATTAAGACCTATCAGACTGTCACTCTCATTTTCACTGTGACATTGGTATCCAATGGACATTTGGTGACATACACACAATGACTTCTATCTGAATTTTGTCAAATACAAAAATCACTTAATTTCCAGATTCAAATATTAATTATTGCTCTGTTTGCTACATTCCTAGTTTTGTCCTTTATTGAAAGTCTGACTTTCTGCATTTCAGTCATGTATCAGTCAATAGATTATACACCTTATGCTTCATAGCCAACAAAAGGAGTGTCAAAGAACAACTGCAAACATGCTTAGATCAACGTTGAGTCAGGTGACATCAAACTCTCTCTGTGCGTGCTCTAGGAAAATTCCATTTGCTACAGCAGTAAGAATCAGCCATGCTCCTATTTTCCCATTCCATATTGTCCTGGCCAAGCTTAAATGAGGATTCTGTATTCTGCATATAGGGCTTTGACCTCTGTTCCAAACACGAAACAAATAGTGCCACAGCAAGACATAGCGTGTCCTTTTATTAATTTATTTTGCTTTTCAGAGAAAGACATATTTACTATTAAACCCCTGTACATAAAGTCTCAGCTGACATGCAAAATTTTCTGCATTTTTTTGTCTTTTAAGTCTTCCAACATTATGTGACATGATATTTTGCTTTTACAGAGTTCATCTTATTGTCCATACTGCCATAGCCTTTATAAGTAACTGTACCATTAGATAGTCATGATTTGCTTTCACATAACACTGTAAGCCAGATTCGTATACTGACTTTTAATGTTCATATTGTTTATTTTTCCAAGAATATTATTATTGTATTGTGTAACAATTGAGTGTTAATTTTATATGAAACCAAACCAAGCAAACTGTTTTCCAGGAACTGTACTATTTCACATTTTAATCGACAATAAAAGTTGAAACTCAACCTGTTTGAATGATCATAGGCAGCAGCTGATTATCTTCACTGTTTTTACTCTGATACATGCTTAACCATTTGTCAGTGGAGGTTAGCTTTCTTTCCTGATTGTTCATTGTAGTAACCACATATCACAGCTTCTAGAACTTGGAATCCATGAATTTTCATATTTGAAAACTCTATTATTTTAAAAAATCATTTTATGGATATAGGTTTTACAAGTTTTTTGAAAATATATACATATATATGCATGCATTATAAAGAACAAAATTAGTATATATATGTTATGCTATATATATTGTGGGAGCCCATTCTCGGGTTCCTCGTGGCTTTACCCAGCAGGTCTGCATAGAGGATGATTAGGACCATTGGCCTGAGTGCAGGTGTCTGAGATGGTCTTCACTTGGCTGTGCTGGGGGAGGAGGTCTTTTGCTCCATTCCTTGGCATCTCTATAAAAACCCTGGGGCACAGACAGCTGGGGCCGCTGGAAAAGCTTCCAGGCCCTCTCGAGGCTATCCTTTATTTTCTGTTTATCTCCGTAAGATTCTCCGCTACAAATCCTTCTATCTAATATTTCCTGCTGCTCACACTCAAGAAAACTCTGGGAAACTGTGGGGGTGGTGGGTAAATGCTTCACAATCTATATAAAATTTTATTCTTCACAAGAGTTTCTGCAGATAAAAGTTTACAATTATTATGTTCAATTAATGCACATGAATAAGAGGACATGAGACATTGCTCAAAATAATATCAAATATATTGGTACTAATTTCAGATGTAAAGAAGACCTAGTGTTATATGCTCAGTTAGTGGACTCTAGTATATATTTGGAAACTCTATGACATAGTGTCACTTGAAATTTGGCCCCAGGGACATATTATCTTCATTTTACTACACAGCTTGTTTCTTTATTCCTAGTATTACTTTATAGTTTAAGTTACTTGAAGTCAACAGCAGTCCATAAATACTAATGTAAAATTTCAGATAAATTATTTGTAAGTTGTCAGTTTCATGTCTCATGTGATGATATCTCTCATTATCTCAATGCCAGTTTTCCTGTATTGGAAAACATGTGCTTTATTAGTGTCCCTATGTTGTATATACTATCATTGTTACATCTTCATGACTTGATGTTCCAAGATCAAAGTAGAATTTCCTCAGGAAGTCAATAGTGAGCTAATGCTACACCTTTTTAACAAAGTCTGTATGATGCATATCCCTTTATTATATCTGCATGGATCATATCATCTTATGAAATCACAGTAGTACAAAAAGGTGTTGTGAAACAGACCAAATTTATATAATCATTAATATAAAAAGTATTATAATGATTTAATACTGAGTTAGTGTGTGTGTGTGTATATGTGTGTGTGTTAAACACATATGATGAGTTTTACATTTCCAGTGAAGATCTGAATTTAATTTTGCTTGTTTTTCTCAACTAGAGATCAATCGCAGGGCATCATGCCCTCTACTGCTTAGCTTCATCCATAGTACATAATTGGAATCAATATTGGTGCCTTTTTGTTGATAAATATATAAAGTTTGCCATATATACAAACAGTGGGATATATTTTAGTAATAAAAACAAACCTTTGCCATTTTAAGAAGCATTGATTGAGTGGAAGGCACGAATAAGTAAGCCAAAAATCAAAATAAAAAACTACAGGTTTTATACATGTGTGAATATTAAAAGTGTTAATTTGACAGAGGTTTCAATTAAAATAGTAATTGCCAGAGGTTTGGAGAAGAGATTGAGCAAGAATTGTTGATGGACTTAAAAATAGATAAAAGGATAATGTTGTAATATTTTATAGCACAGTTGAATGACTACAGTTAAAATTTTATTTCATATTTCAAAATAACAGAATGTAAAATGCTTCAATCATACAAGCAATGATCTTGTTTGAGGTAATGGATATGCTAATTAGCCCAATTTGATCATTACATATTCAATTTATGTATCAAAATACCACATTATATTTCATAAATATGACAATTATGTGTCAATTAAAGTGAAAGCACTGTCTATATTGAAATATCTAATCAAGAGTTAGAGGAATATTTTCTAAGATAATGCCTTAGTTAAGAAATTAATCAAATGTTATAATGAAGTATATTTAAGACCACTGATGACATGATTATTTTAATTTCATAAAAATAATTAAATGTACAGTAATATTTCAATGACCTATACGGATTCAATCTTTAGTATTAGAATTTGAATATTTTGGAGTTGGAGTGAGATGTTTGAAATTCTCAGGTGAAATTTAAGGAGAAATGGTAAGTAATATATTCTGTGTTTTTCAGGATTGTGCAAATTTTGTCTAAGGAAAACAGAGGAAGTAGTCATAGGTAACTATGTGGCTGCTAATGATGTGTCTATAGGAAAGAGATAGCATTAGGATCTCACAACATACCATGATGAGCCCAGGGCATATAATATGGGGCGTTGAGTTTGAAGGCTTGTCCTACTCCTTTATTTTTTCCTTTGACCCTATACTTTTCCATGACCATATACGTTTCATTTTTAAAAGTAGCAATACCAACTTTGTGACACTGGGTCTTGGACATGTAAATGCATTTAAGTATCCAGAGCATCATACCTACCAGTAAGTTTGATTCTTAGATGGTGTTTTGGAATTGTGATATTGAGCAGGGTTAGCTCATTATAGACTTCAGAGAGTCACAGGAAGAGATTAAATGCATTTTTCATTGTGATATGTTCTTGAGTCCTTAGAAATAGGTGGCTGAATATTATGATTGAAATATGAAATGTCACCTCTTTCCTGTGTTAAAGGTTTTGGCCCCATCTGGTTGTACTACTTATGTATGTTCTATAGAATCAGATTATTGTTTTGTGGTAACTTTGAAGGTTAAAATTTACCCCTGTTCCTTTCCTCATTATCCCTCTTTTGCTGTGAAGGACTATGAGACACTATGAGACAGAAATACTGCCTCAGCAGCAAAAGACTCACAGTGATGGTAGCAATGGACCACAGGTTGAAAGACGTGAACCAACAGATCAAAATCAATCTCTTTTCCTTTCAATTGTTATCTCAGGTATTTGTCACATCAGTGAAACACATGAGCAAATATAACAGAAAAATAATTCTTATTGTTTTACCCTCATGAGTCTCATGAATTTGGAAATCTTTTTTGTTGTTGTTTTTGGTTTTCAAGACAGGGTTTCTCTATGTAGCTTTGTGCCTTTCCTGGAACTTACTCTGTAGCCCAGGTTGGGCTCAAACTCACAGAGATCCACCTGGTTCTGCCTCTCCAGTGTTGGGATTAAAGGCAAGCACCAGGGATCGTGATGCCTCCAGAGGTTGTTTTATTGTACAGGATTCTTTTGGCTAGCCTGGGTTTTTTGTTTTTCCATATGAAGTTGAGTATTATTCTTTCCAGGTCTGTGAAGAATTGTATTGGGATTTTGATGGGGATTGCACTGAATCTGTAGATTGCTTTTGGTAAGATTGCCATTTTTACTATGTTAATCCTGCCTATCCATGAGCATGGGAGATCTTTCCATTTTCTGACATCTTCTTCAATTTCTTTTTTCAGAGACTTAAAGTTCTTGTCATATAGGTCCTTCACTTGCTTAGTTAGAGTTACCCCAAGGTATTTTATATCATCTGTGGCTATTGTAAAGGGTGATGTATCTCTGATTTCCTTCTCCGCTTCTTTGTCCATTGTATATAGGAGGGCTACTGATTTTTTTGAGTTGATCTTGTATCCTGCTATGTTGCTGAAGGTTTTTATAAGCTGTATCAGTTCCTTGGTTGAATTTTTCGGGTCACTCATGTATACTATCATGTCATCTGCAAATAGGGAAAGCTTGACTTCTTCCTGGAAGCAACCTAGATGCGCTTCAACTGAAGAATGGATAAATAAAATGTGGTACATATACACAATGGAGTACTACTCAGCAGAGAAAAACAATGACATCATGAGGTTTGCAGGCAAATGGATGGATCAAGAAAAAATCATCCTGAGTGAGGTAACCCAGACTCAGAAAGACAAACATGGTATGAACTCACTCATAGGAGGATACTAGATGTAAAGCAGGGATGACTGGATTGCTACTCACAACTCCAGGGAGGCTACCTAGAAAACAGGACCCTAGGAAGGACACAGGGATTGCCCAATGACAGAGAAATGGATGAGATCTACATGAACAACCTGGATGTGAGTGGGGGTAATGAAGGGCAAGGTTCCAGGGAAGGAGAGCTTGGGGGAGCGTGAGATCCCAGCTGAATCAAGAACAGAGAGGGAGAACAAGGAATAAGAGACCATGATAAATGAAGACCACATGAGAATAGGAAGAGGCAGAGTGCTGGAGAGGCCCACAGAAGTCCATAGAGATGCCTCCACAGTAGACTGCTGGCAGTGGTCGAGAGAAAGCTGGAACTGACCTACTCTGGTGAACAGATGATCAAACACCCTAATTGTCATGGTAGAACTCTCATCCAATGACTGAGGGAACCGATGCAGAGATCCACGGCCAGGCCCCAGATGGAGCTCCAGGAGTCCAATTGGCGAGAAAGAGGAGGGTTTGTATGAGAGAGAATCATTGAGACCAAGACTGGAAAAGGCACAGGAACAAATAGCCAAACGAATGGAAACACATGAACTATGAACCAATGGCTGAGGAGCCCCCAACTGGATCAGGCCCTCTGAATAAATGAGACAGTTTGTTGGCTTGAACTGTTTGGGAGGCCCCCAGGCAGTGGAACCTGGACCTGTCCTTGGTGCATGAGCTGGCTGTTTGGAGCCTGGGGCTTATCCAGGGACACTTCGCTTGGCCTGGGAGGAGGGGACTGGACCTGCCTGGACTGAGTCTGCCAGGTTGAACTCAATCCCCAGGGGAGTCCTTGCCCTGGAGGAGATGGGAGTGGGGGTGGGCTGGGGGGAGCGAGGAGGACAGGGGAATTCGTGGCTGATATGTAGGGTTGAATTAAATTAAAAAAAATTAAATATATATAATTTTTAATTATATATATTTTTTAATTATATATAATTTTTTAATTTTATATATATATATATATATATATATATATATATATATATATATATATATATATATATATATATATAAAAATAAAAGACAAGCACCACCATCTCCTGGGTCGAGTTTGGAATTCTTACCACCTATTGTTTTCAATGTAGAATTTAATCGAGGATTAAATGAGGGCTGTGTAAGCACACTATGACATCTTTATGCTTCTGAGATAGAGAAACTGGGTTTACTGGTTCACCAGATGCTGAAAGTCATCAACTAAGCCTCTGACCTTATGATTCAACCCAAGGAAACTCTTGTGTGTGCATGTGTGTGTGTGTGTGTGTGTGTGTGTGTGTGTATGTTGTAACTTGGTCAGTGTAAAGTTACTTTATACATACATTGTTATGAATGATCATTTGGTATTAGATAACCAATGGCTGTACTCTTCCCTTAGGAAGACTGTTTCTTCCACTTTCAGGATTCCTTAGTTGCCTGTAGTTCTTTGTCCAGGCTTGAAACCTTGTGAACTCCCTGCTTCCACTTTATCATGTCTGTTGGTATTGTCCTTGTTCCAGTTATGTTTACGATTCATGTTGATGGAATTTCATGGATATAGCTTCTCTGAAATTTCTAGGAGATACAATTTCACATCAACCTTCTTGTTGCTCTGACTATTGTAATCTTTCTGCTAGCCTCCTATAATAGCACAATAATTTTTGACAACTGGGAGCAGTGGTTATATGGTAGGTTTATCATTTGGGACTGGGATCCACAATTCTCCATTTTATAGATTGTTTCTGTCTTCAACGGTCTCTGTTTGCTGCAAAGAGTAGTTTTCTTGATGTGAGGTGAGAACTTTATCTCCAGGCGTAAGGATGCATATTTAGAATTTAATTTTTTTGTCATGCTGGTTAAATAAAGTGACAATTATAAGTTCTTATCCAAGATCCACAACTTTGTAAGTTCCATGAGGTTCATTGGTTTTCAGCATCAAGCATGATTTCACTTTCTTGAGTAGGCCTTCAGACCAGTTAGAGTGCTGTTGGTGACCACCACTGTCCCTGTCCCACTCCTTTACTCTGAGGACTTGTCATAGCATTCTGGTTATTTGTGTGATTCATGGCCATCACAGCTGGGAAGTACTCTTGGTGCTTCTGTCTCTTTGTAGCATCTAGGATGCTTTCTGTGACCCTGAGGGCTAGTTCTCAGGAGATTGTCTTTCCTGTCAGATACAGCGTTGGTCCTCTGGTCCCTGTGTTTGACATACGTGAGGAAGACGACAGATTAGGAAAGAGTCTATGCCAGCCATACATCTGACAATGGATTAATATAAAAAATATATAAAGAGCTAAAAAAAAGAGGACAACAAGAAGCTTTTAGGGCTGAAAATATGATTTTTAAAAGAAGAAATTAAGTAACTCATTTAGTGATACATAAAGAATGAAGGAATCTAGTAACTGGATGTTCTGGAAGGACTATGCATCATGTGAAGAATTGTGAATACATGAAGATATAATAAATTATATCAATAAATATAAAATTAAAAAGCATGTTAATTTTAAGAAGACATTTAATTTTAGTAAAAGGCATGTTGTATGTTATGCTACTATATAACATTTTTTAAATAGATCCAAATATTTAAAAATATGTGCAGCAATGATGAGAAATTACCTATTTTTAAATATATTTCTGATATCCTCAGTGAGTTATGAAATTAATTACTAGATGAAATTCAATATTAGACTTTAGCTACAAATGCATATATATTGATTACTGGTATTGAACTCGATGAGACTGTATATACATATTTCTATTCTGTCTATTAAACATTTATATGACATTAGTTATTAAAATACTGGCTTGTTGTTATTATCTTATAATTTAATTGAGAAGCTTAAAATTTCTGTACAGTTTAAGTAGTACATTTATTTTACAGTAGCTTACAAGCAGATAATATTTTATGCCTATATTATGCTATTATTTTTGTTACTAATATTTGTTTTATGTATAAAATAAGTGTATACTGTTTGTCAGTTATATGTGTCTTCTATTGATCTTTTTGGAAAATGCAATGAGAAAATATTTAATATATTTTAATTTATTTTCAAATTTAAGACAAAAATTATATATAAAAAAATTCTGTAGGAAGCTGAAAACATCCATATGATTAGCACCTTAAGGGAAACACAAGAAAACAAGCACATTTAGGAGACTGCTGGATACATTTGATTAAAAAGGACATTTGAAACTGTCCACACATTTGCATAGTGGAAAAGGGGACAAAATAAATAACCTTTGCGCCTGGCTTTATTTTACTATATCAGAATTGAGTAGTGGAAATATATTTTTTAAATGGTTCAAACGATCTTGCTAATATTTGATGAAAAAAACAAGATAGTACAATGACTTCTGTAGGATTTTTTTAAAAGAATCTTTGTGCATCATTTGCTGTTCTGAAAGACAAGTCACGTGTTTAAAGTGTCTTACAATTACTATCAGCTCACATCATACATTCTAATAAACCTTTAAGAATGTCTAAGTGCTCCACTTTGCTTTTATGTTTTGATAAAACAGTGATCGAAAGCAGCTTTAATGTCAAAAGGGTTTATTTTGTCTCACAGGTCCTTTATCTAGGGAACACAAAGAAGGAAACCAAGGCAGGTACCTGGAGGCCAGACCTGAAGCAGAGTGCAGAACTCTGCTTCCTGATTTGCTTCCTTTAGCATACTCATGCACCTTCTTAAATATGCCAGGCTCACATGTATTGGGATGGCCCAACTCACAGAAGACTGGGCCCCCTGCATCAACTATCAATTAAGGAAAAAGGTTTGTAGACATGACCACGGGCCAGTCTGCTAGAAGCAATACTTCAGCTGTGGTTTCCTCTGCCCAGATGATTCTGTTTTGTATCAAGCAGACAGCTGAAGCTAACTATGACATAAAGATTTATAAAATCTAAAATTTCATATAAAGTTTTGTTCGTAAATTAGCTCATTAGATTTGTTACATCTGCAAATATATATGAGTTGCTCTCAGTTTTGAATGAAAAAAAATTGTTTGCTTTCCTTTTAATATTTACATACATTATACTTCATAATGACACTTGATTAGCACAAACTCAGATTAACATATCATCAAAGTATTTCCAAAATGTTTAATCTTATTGACCAATATTTTAAATATCACCACAAAATATGAGTATATTGAATTAACAAAAGTTAAAAAGCAAAAAACTAATTTTGTAGCCAATTATTATTCATCTATGATTTATGTTGTTATTTTATCTGCATTTTTACCAAGATTAATTCATAATTCAATAAAGGAAAATATGAGTGTCATATGAGCTTGCAACTTTAATAAAGCCACTCCACAAATATTCATAACAGAACCAAGAGGACATTTTAAGTAGATCCTCATGGCAGTTGATAAAACAGAGAAAGGTTACATCTGTGAATGACTGCTTTATTCTTAGACATGCAATACTTTCACTTAAAAAGAATGTCTTGCCAATGTTATAGACACATATTAATTTATAGCTATAAAATTAGCTTTAAACAGAAGTTTATCTTTCTTAATGATGAATTTTAAAAGTGAAAACCTGAGGGAAACTACTGAGATTATTTATCAACAAATTTTGATGGAAGTGTTTTGTTTTTCACATTGTGTAATAAACATAATGATTCAAACTTTCCATATGCCACTCTTTATAGGAAGTAATAGCACACAGTAACAATGTGTGTTTTGTTTAAGGTACAATTTGGTATATTTGAGAAACAATGTCATTTACCATTGCATAGAATTTTAGTATTAAAAATATTAATTTTAGGAAAATATGTATTTCATAATGTTACCCTTTCAAATGGAATTAAAAATCATAAAAATATATATCACTATATGTAAGTACTTAGGTCACTTATTCTTTCAAGGTTCTTGGAGAATTAAAACCAGTTATATTATGAAATGTGACAAAAAGGAAGACAATGTTTTATAAAATTCAAATTTAATAAATAAGTTGGAACGACTGATAGTGATTCATATGTAATGTCAGGACTTGAGATAATTTTTATTGAAGTAAATTAATTTATTAATATAATAGTTTATGTTAATGCTCATTTTATTTTATTGCTCAGCCAAATTTTCGAAAGTTTATGAAAAGAAAACATTAGTTATTCAGTCTTCTTGCCTTGAGGTAATAATAATATAAAATTATATGAATTTAATAGAAAGTATAAGGTGAAGAAGAATACTAATAAAATGTAATAGAAAAGAAGGCATATTTTTGATTAAGTGTGGCATCGGATCATATGGTAGGAAAGGTTATAGTCTCAATTAGTAGAGTTTGTTTTCAATTATAGAATTAACTTTGAAGTATTAGTTTTTTCATCCAAAGGATGTTTTCAGAACTGAACAATTTAATATTTAGAATTTATTAGTACTGCCAGATTATCCCAGGAAGGGAAAAAAATATAGCCTACTGTCTTATACACTAATTTAAAATTAATAGTAAAAGAAATGTTCTTAGAGCTGAAAACCACTGTTGAAGGGAAATGCCAAACAATTTTCAACAGGGTTTATTAAGTTATTTATTTACTTATTTACTATTTAATTAACTTTTTATTTATTTTATATACCATGCAGTTTCCCCTCTCTCTTCTCTCCCTCCCACTGCCTCCCATCTACCTCACTCCCCATCCACTTCTCCTTCTCCATTCAGAAAGGGGCAGACCTCCCATATGCTTAAACAAAGCATGAAATTAAGGCTGAACAAGATAATCCAGCGTGGGGAACAGGCTCCCAAAAGCTAGCTAATCTCCAGGAACAGGTCCTGATCTCACTGTTAGAAGCCTTAGAAACAGACCCAGCTACACAACTCTCACACACATGCAGAGAGCCTAGGTCGGTCCCATGCAGGCTCCGAAACTGTTGGTCCAGAGTCTATGAGCTCCCAAGAGCTTAAGTCAGCTGTCTCTGTGGGTTCCCCTGTCATGACCTTGACCCCTCTGGCTAGTACAATCCCTCATACTCAGCCCAGTGCTTGGCTATGGATCTCGCATCTGCTTCTATCAGTTACTGGATAAAGTTCTCTGATGACAAATAGGATAGTCCCCAATCTAATTACAGTAGGTTGCCAGCTCAGATAACCTCCTCACTATTGCTAGGAGTCCTAACTGGGGTCATCCTTATAGATTCCAGGGAGGGGGGATTCCCTGGCTCTAGGTTTCTCTCTATCCCCCAAATGAGCCTCCATATCAAGACTCTTTCATTACTCTCCCCCTACATCCTGCTTTAATCCACCTCTTGCACCCATCCTGCCCAACCAGATCTCAAGTTCCCATCCTCCCAACCACTCAAACACTGACCCGACCCCAGTTTACTCAGGTGATCTCTTCTATTTCCCCTTCCCAGTGAAATGCATGCATCCCTCTTAAGGCCCTCCTTGTTATCTAGCCTTTTGGGGGATGTGGAATGTAAGTTTGTTATCCTATACTTAATTGAGACCTCCTGAAACTGAAAAGCTTCTATAAGGCAAAGGACACTAAGAGGAAGACAAAATGGCAACCTACAGAATGGGAAAAGATCTCCAACAACCCCACATCTGACAGAGGGCTGATATCTAAAATATATAAAGAACTCAAGAAACTAGACAATAAAATACTAAATAATCCTATTAAAAATGGGGTAAAGATCTAAACAGAGGATTCTCAACAGAAGAATCTCAAATATCCAAAATACACTTTAAAATGCTCAACATCAGGGAAATGCAAATCAAATGGACTCTGAGATAATGTCTTATACCTTTCAGAAAAGCTAAGGTTGAAAACACTCATGGCAGCTTTTGTTGGAGAAGCTATGGAATAAAGGAAAGACTCCTCCAGTGCCAGTGGGAGTGCAGACTTGTACAGCCATTTTGGAAACCAGTATGGCAGTTTCTCAGGAAATGGAGAATCTACTTCAAGACACAGTTATACTAATCTTGGGCATATACCTAAAGGGTACTCAATCATATCACAAAGATATTTACTCAAATGTGTTCATAGCCCGTCAGTGGAGCAACAGATGGTAGTGGAAGTTCAAGGTGTCAGCACAACAGGAAACAAATTTCTGATGGGTGAGTCCTTGATAGGAAAGATCCTGAGATCTCAGACTCCAAAATGTCTTTTGCTTCCGCTGTGACTTTACATGGTTGTCACTGTCATCTTTCTCTAGTATCTGACATGGTGTGAATGGGTGTGGGGAGATCCCCGCTGCTATAAGGCAGTGTGTTTATCTCATGGAAATATCTTGTTCTACTGGGCATTTTTACCTGGGGATTATTATGAAGATGATTTCTTCTTAAGTTGTACTGTCTAACTGATAATATTAATGCTAGTTAAATAGAGTTGTGATGATTAAAAATAAATCAAGAAAGTGTCACACAGCTAGAACATGAGTTTCTATTGAGGAGCCACATAGACTGTGGCTTAGGTTAATGGTTAAGAAAAGCAATTGAGTCCCAGTAGTCCAGCTAGCTTAAATTCTTTTAATGTCGGGAGATGTGTTCATTGATTTCAGAGTGCATTATAGCTGAAACTAAGCTTTGAAAATAACTTAAAGTTAGACTAAGAATTTTTTTTAATAGCAATGAAATGAAAAACCCAAGAAGACAATCTAAAGTTTTGGAAAGGCACATGGTTGAGTGAGGAACTCATTAAGGTCAGGGAACAAGAACAAAGCCCCCCAATTGTTGACCTTCCAACAAAAGAACTGGCTGAGAAAGAATACCTTGCTTACTTAGTCTATCAATCTATAACAAGTTGCTTGTGTATGAATGTATGTGGGTTCTTGGGACAACTTGTTTTCATCTATGATCTGTAAAATGTTTAATCATGTTAGGGATATGGAAAATATGCTTTTTTTAAATGTGTATTCACTGTAATCGATAATTTGAAAAACAGAATGTATCCATATTGTAATTTTATATTGCTTGAAAGATTTTGCTAGGGTATATAAGCTGTAAGGGAAAAAATAGAGTTAGAAGGAGACAGAAGGAAAACATCAAGAACATGATAGAGTTAGAAGGAAAGTATCAAAAATGAGAGAATAAAGAAAAATAAAAATGTAATTATAAGGAAAACATCAAGAATAAAGAGAGTAAGAATGAAAATATCATGAGAAACAGAAGGGATATTTCTGGATAGAGATAAGAAAAGAGAATCAGGAATATAGAATCATAATCAAAAAGAAGAATAAAGAACAGGACTGAAGGAAACCACCAAGAGAATGTGTGATTGCCTTTTCCCCTTATCTTCTCAGTTAAAAAAAAAAAAAAACACAATATGCCAACTCCATGGATTTCCCTTTGAGTCCTGTGCTGCTGGAAGCTGGTTCCCCAGGCAGCAAAAATAACAGCATTATTCATAATAGCCAGAACCTAGAAACAACCCTCAGCCAAAGAATGGATAAGGAAAATATGGTATATTTACACAATGGAGTATTACTCAGCTGTAAAAAACAGTGATCTCATGAAATTTCCATGCAAATGGATGGAAGTGGAAAAAAATCATTCTGATTGAGGTAACCCAGACCCAGGAAGCCAAACATAATATGTACTCACTCCAAAGTGAATATTAGGAGTAAAATATAGGATAAACAATTGTATCTATAAGCATTTTAGCTAATTTATTGTGAACAATGTGAAAAGTAAAATGTTAATTGTATTGTATTTTTCATGGCTGTAGGAGAAAATATATTTAGATACCTCATGAAAGAAAACAATCTGTATCATCTTAAATACAGTAAATATTCCAAAATCAGACAATAAATTAAGAAAACTTTGTAGACATAAATTCTATTTTAAAGTGATTATACATTATATTTTTAACTCTGTAATCTGTTGAATCATTTATTTACAATGTGAAAGTCTACTAGTTTATTCTATTTTGCAAAATGATTATAAGCCAACCTTAAAAAAAAACCTTGTATTTCAAAAACAGGAATAATGTTAAATTAGATCTCATGAAGAACTCATGAGATCAAATTTAATGCAATTATTTTAGGAATTACTAGGTAACAACTATATGCTTGTAGGTAGAGTTTTCTAAATGTTTAAAACTTTATAACAACACAAATCTGGCATGTGCACTTTTAAGCAAAGGATTTTGTATTGGTGTGGTGTTTAATACACCTTAATTTCTATTTAATTAATAAATTCAGTCTATGTGGTATTATACTAAATATCCAACCATCAATCAAAAGTAGAACTCAAGTACAATAGAACTATAAAGAGTACAACATGCATATCAATTGATAAAATAAGAACTTGTGACATGTATGACTTCTCATCCTTGTCTATGTAAAGTTGATATGAGCATCCAAGTGTATTCATTGTGTTCCCATACAGGTAAAAGTTCCCTGACAACTCTCCTCTAAACAAACGTACAAGCATGTCTATATACCTGCATCTGTTCATATGTATGTATTACCCGTGCAGGCAAAAAGAGGGTGTTGTATCATTTGGAACTGGAGTTAAAGACAGATGTGGCAACAATATGGGTGCTAGGAATTCAACGCTGGTGCTCTGGAACAGAAGTCAGTTGTTTAAACAGCTGTGCCATCAATTCATCAAGCCTCATATATACATACTGAAAGGGAAAAATCAGTAGCCATCTTGAGAGATGCTTCCCTCTCCCCTCCTCCAAAGATATTTGCTGACCAGCAATTTTAGAAGTGACCAGAAGTTGAACTTATAAGGCTGGGACAATAAGTCTATATATCCTGGACTTGGCAACACAAGATATGGGGAGTAATGGGTTCAACTGCCCTCAGAGGAGAGCAGGACTGCAACAATAAATCTGAATGTATATATCCTGGGTTCAACAAAAGCAGGACATAGGGAGTAAAAATTTATGTCTCTGTAGATACACTGAATACCGTTAGCCATCAGTAACTTCATGCTTATACCTCAACCAGTATCTTCAAAGAACTACCTCACCCCTAACCCCTCGTCCAATCCCAAGCTGCATGCAAACCTTTCCTATATAAACCCCTTAATGTGAGTACTTTGGGGCTGTTCTCCTCCACCTGCTGTGTAGGATGCTGGACACTGACCAAGCTTGCTTGTTTTGTTAATAAAAACCTCTGCGTGCTTGCACTGGATATTGGCTCTGTGGTGGTCTTGCTTGGGGGTCTTATGACCTGGGCACAACAATACTAAGATCAAAGTTTGACATATGAAAGAAAATGTGTCGTACCTATCTTAAACAATCACTGCTTAAGACATATGTCTGACTCAACTCATCATTAATTGTTGCTAGAGTTTTCCTGCCTGGCCCACAGTCAGGACAAATCTCTCTCACCTGCCAGTCCCACAGCCACTCAGACCCAACCAAGTAAACACAGAGACTTATATTGGTTACAAACTGTATGGCCGTGGCAGGCTTCTTGCTAACTGTTCTTACAGTTTAAATTAATCCATTTCTATTAATCTATACCTTGACACGTGGCTTGTGGCTTACCGGTACTTTACATCTTCCTTGTTCTGATGGCGGCTGGCAGTGTCTCTCTCACCCAGCTTCCTGTTCTCTCAATTCTCCTCTCTCTTAGTCCCGCCTATACTTCCTGCCTGGCCACTGGCCAATCAGTGATTTATTTATTGACCAATCAGCAACACATTTGACATACAGACCATCCCACAGCAATTAATTAAAGAAGATACACTTGATCTCTATAAAATGTGAGAACTTTAATCATTTCCAGGTGGTGGCATTTAAGAACATTATGCTGTTCTGTTTCCTACAAACAACAGAAACATTAACCTTCATTCACACTAACCTCACCAAGAGATGACTGTCTCTTCTAGAGTCCTGTCTCTAGTACCTAAGCCACGCTTGCCCCCTAACTCCTATCCATCACTGCCCCAGGTCCAGGCAGGCCTCCCCAGCAACACCCCCCATGGGACCCTGCAATCTAGATGATCAACTCCCTACCCCCAAAACCACCCATTCCCCTGTGACCTCAGTGGCTCCCTGAGACACAGAATCTGCCAGCTCCATTTGGACCAAGAGCTCTGACGAATCACTTCTAGAAATGTAGTTTTACCATATTAATTTCCTTTCTGTGATCTATTAACTGATTCTAGCTCTTGACCCCATCTTCTTTAACTACCCCCCTTTTGGATTGTAAAAGAAAGCCTGACAGTCACTGACTGAGGTAAACTCTTATCTGCCTTTATGACCCTGAAAGAATTTAAGCCTGTGACCTTGCTTTGGCCAGAGAATTGCTGCTTTGTATGGGTATATAACTGAAAGCCTCAGAGAACTGGAGGAGGACAAGAAGGATGATGACGAAAGACAAAGATGGAAGGAACTTAGATAGAATAATGAGAAGACAGGAGAGGAAGGGACAGAGAGGACCTAAGTATGAGAACGGAATTAAAGCTGGGTAGAGAAGTTTTGACTTACACCAATAAAACAAATGGACTAAAGAGCTAGGTATACATACATTCATCTAATATCCCTCAGGTTAGTATCCTAGCCGCTTGTAGCATCTTCCATAGGACTCTGGGAAAAATTTCCTCAGAGCAGGCACTTGAGGGGAATTCGATATACCACCATGCACAAAACTCAAGTCCAAGTGGATCAAAGACCTCAACATAAATTCAGTTACACTGAACCTGATGGAAGAGAAAGTAGGAAGTAGCCTTGAACACATTGGTACAGGAGACCACTTCCTAAATGTAACACTAGTAGCACAGACACTAACAGCAACAATTAATAAGTGGGACCTCCTGAAACTGAGAAGCTTTTGTAAGGCAAAGGACACAGTAAATAAGACAAAATAACAGCCTACAGAATGGGAAGAGATCTTCATCAACCCCATATCTGACAGAGGGCTGATCTCTAAATAAATAAAGAATTCAATAAACTAGACAGCAAAATACCAAACAATCCAATTTAAAAAATGATCTACAGAGGTAAACATAGAATTCACAGCAGAAGAAACTGAAGTGGCTGAAAGACATTTAAGGAATTGCTAAACATCCTTAGTCATCAGTGAAATGCAAATCAAAATGACTGTGATACTATCTTACACCTGTCTGAATGGCTAAGATTAAAAACACTGATAATATCTTATGTTGGAGAGGATTTGTAGCAAGGAGAGCATTCCTCCACTGCTGGTTTGGAGTGCAAACTTGTACAGCCACTTTGGAAATCAATATGGTGGTTTCTCAGAAAATTGAGAATCTACCTCAAAACCCAATGATACTATACCTGGCTATACCTGGGCATAAACCTAAGGAATACTCATTCATACCAAAAGGACATATGCTCAACTATATTCATAGCAGCATTATTCATAATAGCCAGAACCTGGAAACAACCCAGATGCCCTTCAACCAAAAAATGGATATAGAAAATGTAGTACATATACACAATGGAGTATTACTCAGCTGTAAAAAATAATGACATCATGAAATTTGCAGGCAAATGGATGGAACTAGAAAATATTGTCCTGAGTGAGGTAACCCAGACTCAGAAGGACAAACATGGTATATACTCACTCATAAGTGGATACTAGACGTAAAGCAAAAGATAATCAGACTACAACCCACAGCTCCAGAGAAGCTAGATAACAAGGAGGACCCTAAGAGGGACACATGGATTGCCCCTGGAAGAGAAAATGGATGGGATCTTCTGAGTACACTGGGGGTGAGGGGGGACAATAGAAGGTAAAAGATGAGGGATGGGAACATGAGAGAGTGGAAGAGTCAAGCTAGAACACAGTGGGAGAGCAATGAAAGAGATATCTTGATAGAGGGAGACATCATGGGGACAGGGAGAAGTCCCAGGAATCCACAGGATGACTACAGCTGAGAATATAGCAATAGTGGAGAGAGTGCCTGAGCTGACTTACCCTGGTAATAGATTGGTGAATACCTAATTGTCATCATAAAGCCTTAATCCAGTAATTTATGGAAGCAGATCCAGAGATCCACAGCCAAGCACCAGGTTGAGCTCTGGAAATCCAGTTGAAGAGAGGGAAGAGGGGGGCATCAAGATCATGATAGGGAAACCTATAGAGACAACCAAACCAAGTTAGTGGGAATTCATGAAGTTTAGACCAACAACTGTGGAGTCTGCTTGGGACTGGACTAGGCCCTCTGCATAAGCCAGACAGTTGTGTAGCTTGGTCTGTTTAAGGAGCCCCTGGCATTGGGATCAGGTTCTATCCCTGGTGCATGAGCTGGCTTTTTGGAGCCCACTACCTGTGGTGGGACACCTTGCACATCCTTGATGCAGGGAGAGGGGCTTGGACCTGCCTCCACTAAAAGTACCAGGCTCTGCTGACTACCCATGGGAAGGGTAAGTCTTACATTTTTGTAGAAGGATGTGGGGTGGGTTAGGGGGAATGCTCGGGGACAGTGGGGAGAGGGATGAGAGGGGGTCTGTGGTTGGTATGTAAAATGAACAAACCATTTCTTAATAAAGAAAAAAAAAACTCTCCTACCTTGTAGCTACACACATTCATAAGTCTCTTTGGCATTATTCTTTTATCTAAGCATTTATAAATGAGATAATATTAAAAAGTCACACATTTAGAACTTTTGATTGAAAATACCAGTAAATTAATGACTTTTGCTTTAAAAAATCCAAATAAATGTTATCAAGCAGTTAGTTTTTATGAAAGTCTTCCTATGCTCTAAGGAATGACCTGGCTAAATTCTTATATGTCATCAATCTTCTTGTCTGTAACTTTTTTTGAGTTTCACCATGGGTTTCAATAATCCTTTTGGTAGACAATGAAATTTAACTGTGTGCCAATAATATTTGGCACAGATTATATGAAATGGATGGGTGCTTTATACATGTTTTACTTGAACTTTCATTCTTCCTTTCACAAAGCTGTATTGTTCTCTGGGTTGGAAAATCCTAGAGTGACATCCTCCAGACTCCCATCTTTCCTTTCTCCTTCCCTTGAGGATATGGAGGGAGAGTGCTCTCTGACCTTGAAATATTGAGGAAGCCGTGCTTAAATAATAGTATTAAATTACATTATAGTTTTCTATGTTTTTCATGGGAAACTAGTTCTAAAATGAAAAATGTGAGTGAAAACTGCTCAAGTTCAATGCTATCATGGAATATTTTTGCTACAAAGGATATGATAGTCTCTTCTGTCATCTGAAATAAATGAGTGCCTTGGCCAATGTTACAAAGCAACGATGTTAACTAAGCAAGACAATAATCCTCAGCAGATAGGATATAATCTTTTGGATGTCACAGCAGAAATTGTGGTACAATCATCATCTCACTTGATTAATGGTCACTATTAGGTTCAACTTTACAAAAGCCAAGTGGATGCAACAAATACTTCCTATTGTCTCCCCCAGTGAGAAGTCCTAATTTACCCATCTGGTTCTTTTCCCACCTTTATCACGTTAATGACTCTTGTTTAGTTTGTGGTCTACTGAGTTTAGCCAGTTACTTCTGAATGACCATAGGTATGAACCCGTCCAAAGGAACCTGGTGAGTTCACACCGTAGTGTGTATACATTTGAAAATAATGACTCCTCCTCCTCCACAAAAATCCCTCATAGCTAATAGTTCCTCAGAGAAGGGTAGCCATATGTAAGGCTGCTAAAAATTCTAGTCTTATTGAGGCCTAGTGCTGGCAATCACAGATAGTTGAGTTCATAATTGTGATGGCTATGACATGCTCAAAAGATAAAAATGTGAAACCCTTGACAGTATCTTCCAATTTTTTCATTCTTTCTGCCCCACCTTTTGGGATTTCACATAAACATTATAGAGGATGGTGTAAATGTCTTATTCAGAGCTGACTCAGCCATCCCTTACTTTAGAATCTTGAACAGTCAATATCTCTGGATTACTATAGAAAGGAAAGTCTCTGCCTGGATGCCTCCCAAACAGATCAAGCCAATCAACTGTCTCATCCATTCAGAGGGCCTGATCCAGTGGGGACCCCTCAGCCATTGGTTCATAGTTCATGTGTTTCCATTCATTTGGCTATTTGTCCCTGTGCTTTATCCACCTTGGTCTCAACAATTCTCGCTCATATAAACCCTCCTCATTCTTGCTAACTGGACTCCCAGAGATCCACCCGGGGCCTAAGATCTTGTGCTCATTGCATGAGTTGGCTGTTTGAAACCTGGGGCCTATGCAGGATTGTTTGGCTCGGCCTGGGAGGAGGGGACTAGACCTACCTGGACTGAGTCTACCAGGTTGACCTCAGTCTGTGGGGAAGGCTTTGCCCTGGAGGAGATGGGAATGGGGGGGGGGTTGGGGGGAAGGTGAGGGGGACGGGAGGGGGGAGAACAAGGGAATCCGTGGCTGATATGTAGAACTGAATTGTATTGCAAAATAAATTAATAAAAAAAAAAAAAGAAAGGAAAGTCTCGGATGAAGGTGGAGGGAAGCTCTTTTCTAAGGTTATATACATATGTGTTTAGAAGATAATTTAAGAAACCACAGTGCCAGGTTGCCCTGTACAGATTAGGATTATGAGTTCCCAGCTATGGGGTTTTGATTAGGTCTACAGTGATAGACATATATCCCCTCCTTTGCAATGGGCTTTGATTCCAAAATGAAAGTTTTTACTTGATTCCACAGTTTTGAATTGCCACTATTGAAGATCTTGACTCACAGGTTGGGGTTGTAGTTTGCTGGGTTCCAGTTGAGGAAGACCATTTATAACTTTCATTCTCCAGTGGTAGCAGTGGCACATTTTAACATTGATATTTATCTGGCTAGAGAAAGCTTCCACCCAAGTTCCCACTCAGTTACTTTGATTTTTGCAACCAATGTGTGTGGTGTCTTCAGTAATAGGATGTGATCTTCTAGTTCTGATGTTGAGCACAAAAGAATGTCTTAATAGTTTTGGGTGCTTTTACAATATCCTTGACCAGAAACAAAAGGGTATAGAGATCCTAGGAGTTACAATACCTAGTGACACAGAATGTTTCCCTTCTAATTCTTCTGCTTTAAATTATTTTGGGGTTGATTTAGAAGTAGTAGACTTACATATATATTTATATATCCCCACTTGATTAACTCACATAATTCTCCCATTCCCCACTCCAATTCTTGCTTAAACATTTTTTATACATGGTATTCCCTCTCTGTATGTATGTAACACCAATTTTCTGATAATTCCTCTCCCTTAACAGTCCCCTGGTGACCACTTTCTATTCTTACGTTTTCTCTATGCACTCCAAGTCAAACATAAGATAAAAATTTAAAAGAGTATCTACACATGAGATAGAACAAGCACCATTTATTTTTTTCTGCATCTAGGTAAATTAAGCAGTTCTATGTTTACCTGTGAATTTTATAATTTCACTTTTCCTGAAATGAAAATAAAATCCCATTGATCTTTAATTATGCATTCTTCCACTAATGGATTCCTGACTGACTCTTTTTCCCAGTTATTGTGAAAGGTGAGCAGTGAACATAAACGAGGAATTATTTCTGTGATAGGTTTAGAGTTATTTGGGTATTAGCCCAGGAATGGAATTGCTAGATCTTATAGCTGTGCTACTTTTAGTTTTCGAGGCACATCCACACTGGTTTCCATAGTGGCTTCAACAGTTAACACTACTGTTAACAGTGGACAAGAATATCTCTTTCCCCACTCTGTTGTCTGTATCTGTTGCTGTTTGATTTCTAGATGATTAATTGTATCTAAAATTCATCTGGGTCAATCTTATGGCATTGCAAGCTTTTTTAAAATAATCCTCTCTGGCCATTCATTTAAATTATAACCAGAGTATCTGTCGAAAATAGTTAAGGAAGCTGTTACTTTTTTCCATATTAGTGATAAGACAGTGCTAAAAGAGGTTATTTGCTAAACACAAATCAACCAACTGATAATGAAGGAAGAAGACATTTTCCCATCTAATCGTCTTTTGTCCCCAAATGTCATCCTCCAAATAAAATGATGGAAGCTTCATGCTTTCAGATAATTATTCATATAAGAGTATTTCAAAGGTAATTACAAGCAATACAGCCTTAAAGTAGCAACTAACTGGATCAAAGGACTTTAAATATTTTAGAAAGAAAACTTTGAAAATATTATTGAGAAAATAATATATAATAAAGAGTGCTGTGCGATATCTTTCTGTACGCTGTGAATATGTGTTGTTCTGATTGGTTGATAAATAAAGTCATTTGGCATATGACAAGTAAGGTTATAGAGAGGCAGGAGATTGGAGAGAGAGAGAGACAAGAAGAAGCAAGATAGAAGGGAGAGATGTCAGCACTGCCAGGAGAAGTAAGATGTGAAAATACTGGTAAGCCATGGCCAGGTGACAGCTTATAAATTAATAGAAATGGGTCAAGTTATAAGAGGTAGCTAGCAAGAAGCTTGAGCCATAGGCCATCCATTTTGTGCATAGTATAAGCCTCTATGTGTTTACTTGGGACTAAGCAGCTACTGGACAGGAATGGGTGGGAGAGATTTGTTTCAACCATGGCCAGGTGGGACACAGAAAAACATCTGACTACAAAAGAGTTAATAAAGCTTGTAATGTCGACTATAGGATCCTAATTCCTGGAGAAGAGTTTAGAGTTGCCTTCAAAAAATAATTTTGGGCTACCTAGTAATGAGTGTCAGGTAAGACATTTGTAAATCTTCTCCATACTTAATGGAAAATCTGTGAAGGGCAGAGATCTTCTATTTTATTAATCAATATAATCTACAAAAAAATAAAAATATTTCATGTCTTTATGTTAATTTTTTCATATGTATATATATTAGTTTGCTATCTCAATGAGCACTCAATGTATAGTAAGATTATATGGATAATTACTTATTGTTACTTTTTGTTATGAGCCTTGAAGAAATTCTAATTATGACAAGCGTTTATTAGATTATTTTTAACTAATTTCAGCACATGTATCTGTTGAACACATGTGTGTTATCTTCATTTTCTTATTTTTATTAGTAATTATGTGATTTTTCATGACTGTCATCAATATAATCAGTATGTCAAAATACCATATTTTTTTTGATATCTTCTGATATCCTGAAGTCCTTCACATTCATGACCTATACTCATCTACAAAGCACAGTAAATAAACATCTTTGCTAATTCTCAGGACAAAACTACTTTTAAAACACAATAATGTATATATTACTTGCTGATTATCATACCATGAATATAAAAATAATTTGAAAAAAAATCGAGCTTAACTGGACATATTTCACAATTGATTGTTCTGTTCCAATTATTGTATCCATGGGAAAAGAAACTTTCATTTAAGTGAGATGCTCATCAGAACCTGTAAGGCAGGAACTGGATTAGAAAACTTTTCTCAAGCAGTGTAAGGGTTTCTGTATAATCTGAGATAGTGCAGTGCATTGCAATAGTTAATATCTTAAAAGCAGATATTATTAAATTCTAATAAGATCTCATAAATATGTAAGACTAAATTGCCCTTTGAATATTTTTAGGAATAGTCAATATTAAGATAGTTTCTATTACTAAAAAAGGGAACCTTGTATATTCTTAAAATAACTTTCATCCAGGAAATATGGTAAGCACCTAAAGTGGACCTTGGGTTGAATATTCTATGCTAACACTAACATCCTGCGAATGAAGATAATCAATATTAGTCATACTGTTTTGACATGAAGATATATTTTGTCCACCTTTCTGGAGGCTTACCTGATCAATGATCACAGTGATGATTTTTCCAGTTCTTGAAATCATCATGGAAAGAGAGTCTTTCTTTCTTTTTTCTCAACTTCAGAAGAGCAGATTTCCCTAATTTATCAAACTTCAGATTATCTAATTCAATACTTTCCTTCTCTTCCAGGTCCAATCTTTCACTATTGATGATTTCCAAACGAGTACCACTCTGTCAGAGTCCTTACAAGACTGCAAATGACTTCTACCAAGGCAAGTTGACATTGTTTGTTGTTGTTTTGCTTTTGTTTGTCTGTTTTTTAACTTTTGCTTACCTTTTTTTATGGTAGTGCATTGTTTGGTATTTGTGTTCTAAAATGACTTATAATCACAATAGTTAAATGAAAATGATTATGCATATTGTATAGGCCAAGAAAAAATGATAGTAGTTAACAGGTATATGAACATCATAAAAAAACAAATTTGATAAGGAAACACAAAACTGTACAAATAACCTGACCAAAGTAACAACGGGAAAATAACAGCAATCAGGGTACACATGTCAAATAACTTTAATTGATAATTGATTCCACTTTCTAATCTAAAGACACAGCACAGTTCAATGGATTAAGTAATAAAAATCCATCTATCTTCTGTGTACAAAAAACAACAACTCAGCATTAAAGAAAAACATGACTTTAAAGTGAAAAAATGAAAAAAAAAACTTGTTCTAAGAATGAGACCAGAAAGTAAGCAGGTACCATTATTTTAATAAATTATAAAATTGATTTTAACTGAAAATTAACCACAAGAGATAAAGAAGGATACGTTACTCTGATCAAGGAAAAATTAATGAAGAAGATAGTCCAATCTTACACATATATGCACCAAATTCTGTTGAAAATTTTCATAAAAAATTACCACTAGAGTTAAAGGCACAGATTAATGCAAAATCAATAATGGTACTTGATTTCAATATAACACTTTTGCTAATAACTATGTCAACTGGATAAGAAATACACAGAGCAACACAAAAATTAAATAATAACATATATCTAATAGGCACAACAGATATCTACAGACTATTCTAACCAAACAGTAAAGAATCACATTCCAATCAGCACATATGAAACTTTCTATTATACCAAAAAATTAACAAATTCAGAAAGAATTACATAACTCCATATATTTCATCTGACTGCAATACACAAAAAGCTTAAAATCAGTCATCAATGAATCTCTCATAATTCCATGACATCATGTGATTAATTATCATATTGTTGAATAATGAATGGGTCAAAGAAATTTAACTATATCTCAAATGATCTTTAAAGTCAAAAACACACTACAATACAATAAAGTTAAGAGTGTCACATTGGAAACAGTCCACACTGTATTCAGCCAAACTGTATCCCATTCTCTTACTAAAATGTTCCTTTATGTTCTGTTTACAGTATTCATCTGGCTTTCTACTCTAAGACCAAAAATTTTTTACATTTATCCAAAATATATGAAGTTAGGTTTTCCCATTAAGAGTCTACTGTTTCACAACTTTTGTGTTAATTAATTTTCTCTTGTCAAAGGATTTTTCAGCATCTAATGAAATGATCATCGACTGAAGAATGTAAAAAGAAAATGTGGTGTATTTATGCATTGCGGTATTTCTCATCTGTTAAAACAATGACACCATAAAATATATCATCAAATGGATAGGTCTAAAAAAGATCATCTTTAGTGTGGTAATCCAGTCCCAGAAAGACAGACATGGTATGTACTCACTTATTGGTGGATATTAGCTGTAAACTAAATAATAATCAGGCTATATCCAGAGACTGAAAGAAGCTAAGTAAAACGGAAGGCTCATTTGGGGACACCTGAACCTTACTGTGAGTGGGAAATAGAATAGACTTCACAGGAAGACTGGGAAGGGGTCTGAATTGGGTGTCACTATGGTAATAGAAGGGATCAGATGAGGGGGGAAGATGGAGAAAGTACTAGGAATGACAACCAGAATCAGGAGCATCTCTGAGCTGAGACAGAAACAATGAAACGGAAATTCCCAGAAATCTATTGAGGGTGACATTAGCTAAGACTCCTACGACTAGGGGATACGGAGCCTGAACTGGTCATATCCTGTAACCAGGCAAGACTTCCAGTGGAGTGATGGGGATCCCAGCCCAGCCACATAACCTTTGACCTACAATTTGCCCTAACTACAAGATATGCTGAGGTAAAATTGGTGCAGAAATTATGGGGTGGCCAATCAATGACTGGTACCACTTTAGACACATACCATGGGAGTGAATGCACCCCCCCACTGCCTTGGGGGCCAAGACTCAGAGGCTGAACAGCCCAGAGACCTAGGATAGAACCAAACATGACTGGGGAAAAAAAGTCAATATTATTCCTAATGACAGTCTACTATACTCATCGATCACTGCCTAGCTCAGTTGTCATCAGAGAGGATTCACCCAGCAACTGATGGAAGCAGATGCAAAGACTCACAGCCAAATATTAGGCAGACCTGAGGAAACCCTGTGGAAGATGGGGAGGAAGGATTAGAGCAGCCAGAGGGCCCAAGGACACCATAAGAAAACCCGCGGAATCAACTAACTTGGGCTCATAGTGGCTCACAGAGACCGGACCACCTACCGGAGAGCTTACATGGGACCGACTTCGGCCCTCTGCACATATGTTATAGTTGTGTACCTTGGTCTTGCAGGACTCCTAACATTGAGTCAGGGACTATTCCTTACTCCGTTGCCTGTTTTTTGGACCCTTTCTTCCTGTTGGGTTAGCGCATGTAGTCATAATATGAGAGGAAGTGCATAGTCTTAATTCAACTTCATATGCCATGGCTGGGCTGATATCCATGAGAACTGCTCTTTTCTGAAGAGAAAGGAAAAGGAGTGGATAGGGGAGAGGGGACGTTGTGGGGAGTGGCTGGGAGGAGAGGAGAGAGAGAGGGGGAAGTGTGATTGGGCTGGGAAAAACAATTAATTAATTAAAATTAAAAATAAAGAAATGATCTCTATGTTTCAGAGAACCCAATAAAGAACATACACATAAAAGATAAGGAATATAACAATGAATGGCATTTAAACATTGTATATGAATAAAATGATGATTGAAAAGAAAGTTTTAGATAAATTTTCCTCTCCTTTTCCCCACTTCTCTTTCACTTTGTGTCTCTGTCTCTCTGGCTGTCTCTGTCTTTCTTTCTGTCTCTGTCTCTCTGTCTTTCTTTCCATCTCTGTCTTTCTCTGTCTCATTGTCTTTGCCTCTGTCTCTCTCTCATCTGCATGTGTGCTGGTTTCCACAGAGATCTAAGAGGGTGTTGGATACCCTGAAGCTGGTGTAGCCAGTAAAGGTGAGCTACCTCTTGGGAGTTCTGAGAACGAAACTATGGTCCTTCGCAAGAACAGCAAAAGTTTTAAAGCACTGAATCATCTCTCCAGCCTATAAACAATGATTTTTTTCCCATACAACAATTTGAAAACTAAAAACATAATAATATCTGAAAGTGACATTGGTTTATAGTAATATAATGATGATGTATTTTATAGTTACTGGCCTTATACAGTCACAGTGACCCAATGCTTTTGTATTTCGATTTCTCTAAACAATTATAACATTTCTATGAAGCAGTATATAATGCTTTAACATATATTTCAGATCTATATCAATTTTCCCAAATATTATTTCTTGATCTCACTAAAAGCTTAATTTAATCATTTAAATTAAACATAATCATTTGATTTCTCAGTCCAAAATTTCATATGTACCTTAATGTCTTCATTCAATTTGTTGACCTCTGTGAAATTCATCATTTACAGACTGTGTTCTCCATCTGATGTTTACTTAAAATCTGTCCGTTTCTCTTAATACAGCTAACATTGCATATAATAATAGTTAATAAATAAAGGAAAACAGAAATGTGCCCTATTCAATTCCAAAATTGCCTATTTATTGAAATTTCAATATAAACATAAATATTTTCTTTAAAAAAATATCTGATTCTGCAAAGCTCCAATTCCAGTGTAGGGACATTCTATCAAGCCTAGAGTTCTAATTTTACTTCTTCAGTGATTAATTATGATATAAGGCGATTCAAGGTTTTTTTTTTTCCAAGGGAAACTTGATATTTTCTAGCCTCATATCTTCCAACATCTTCTCACTGAACTTTCAATAAAATTCAAATTCTGTAACACAGATTTCCAATTATTACAGAATGAGTTCCTGTCCTATATTGTACATTTGTCTAATGTCAATATTCCACTGAATTCAGTGACACTGCCCTCATTCCTATTCCTCATCAAAATGTATTTCTGCATTTCCTTTTGATGGAATGCCATTCCCAAATTGTTTCTGTTGGCTATGAACATCTAATTTTTCAAGTCTATGTTCAAATGTCAGCCTTCTGGAAAATATTCCACTAAGAATTTATTTTAAGATAATACTATATAGCAATCTAGCCCAGGTTTCTATTTTCTTTACACTGTATCACAATCTTGAATTATTTTATTCATTGTGTGAACCTATGTGTTTATTTTTCATATCTTCCCAATAGCACTAAATTCATATTGTAGCCAACATTGCCTATCTTTGTTTCAATATCTCCTGGGCCTAAATTGCTGCCTTCCACAACAAAAACAATAAGTATTAAAATGGCATTTCATATATGTAGTGTGGTTTTCCTATACTCCAAGGCATACTTCTAATTTCCAACAAAAAAAAGTAAACAGGCATCTAGTCAATATTAGCATAATTATACATTCAGTACTTAGAATTACACTCCAACAAGAAAGACAAAATCTTACAGAATCTGCCAGCTCTGATTGAACCAAAAAGTGAGTGACTCTTCTCCCACCCAGAGAGTCCTGCCTCTAGGACCTAGGCCCTAGAGCACAACCTGTGCCCTCCAACCCACCCCTCCCTGCCCCAGTTGCAGGCTAGCAAGGAAGACTCCTGCTGCTAGTCTTCACAACTAACACCCCCCGATTGGACCCTGCAATCTACAAGACCCACTCTCTACCCCAAACCTATGCATCCCCGAGCTAACTCAGCAGCTCCCTGAGATACACAATCCTTCACGTCTGATTGGACCAAGAGCACATTCCTGAGACACAGACACATCTTGCACCTATTAGAGGAAGAAATGGGTAGATGCAAGGGCAAAAATACATACAACAACAAAAAGAGCAATATGGCACCACCAGAACCTAACAGTTCTACAACAGGAAATCTGAACATCACAACAAAAAAGAAGCAGATGAATGTGACCTTAAAAATAACTTTATGAAGATGATAGATGCCTTTAAAGAAGAAATGAAAAAAATCTCTTAAGGAAACTGAGGAAAAGACAAACAAAAAAATCAGAAGAAATCGATAAATTCCTTAAAAAATCCAAGAAAACCAAGAAAAAGCAATTAAATGGATGAAGGAAACAGTTCAAGACCTGAAAATTGAAATAGAAACAAAGAAGATGACACGGGGTGCTTAGGGAAGTTCCCAGGTATCCACAAGGATGACCCCAGATGACACTATTAGCTATAGTGGAGAGGTTGCCTGAGCTGGTATACCCTGGTAATAGGTTAGTGAATACCTAACTGTCATCATAGAGCCTTAATCCAGTAACTGATGGAAATAGATATAGAAATCCACAGCCAGTGGCTTTCTCCATAAGGGAGACAGTTGTATATCGTAATCTGCTTATGAGGCCCTTTGGTAATAGGAACAGGATCCATCCCTGGTGCATGAGCTGGCTTTTTGGAGCCCATTACCTATGGTGGGACAGCTTGCACAGCCTTGATGCAGGGGGAGGGGCTTGGACTTGCCTCCACTGAAAGTGCCAGGCTCTACTGACTCCCAATGAGAGGCTTTACCTTGTGGCAAGAGGTAATGGGATGTGGGTTGCTGGGGATCCTGGGGACAGGAGGAGGTAAGAGAGGAGGATCTGTGGTTGGTATGTAAAATGAATAAAAAAAAAAAACTTAATAAAAAACATTTTCCAAAACCAAAAAAATAGATAGTGAAACAGAAAAAAAGGACAAAATCTTTGCACCAAATGCTACTGGATACATGTTATAATCTTGATATTGTCCTATTCTTGAAGTCAAGTTAGTATTCAATAATTACTTATGTATTATAATGTTAGTAAATATACTAGTGTGTGAGTCAAGCACATTTTATTTGCATTTCTCACCTTACTACTAAATATCAGAATGGCCTGAACACATAGTAATTAGGTCCTTGAACAGAGTGGTGTCAAGTGGAAGGACCAGGGATGAAGACTAAAGAATATGAGGAAAAAGATTAACGGAAGAGCTGGTATCAAGAGTTCTTACTTAAGCTGGTGACTTATTCCAAGATAGTTTATTAAGCAGTACTCCATCATATATACTATTTCCAGGCAGGAAAATGACCAAGGTCAGCAGAGACCAAAGTTAGAAAATACTGGCCAAGTGAACACAGGATGCTATAGATGCCGCAGCCTAAGCACTGGTAGCCATAGCCCTGTGGAAGAGTCAAGTACCCAGGAACCATAATCTTGACTCAGGCTCCGACTCCAGCCCTAGACCAGCCTTGTCAAATCCGTTCCTGGACAAGGAAACAGCACTAAAGTCCCTTTATTCTTTCACTGGGGCCTCTGAGAATGTCACGGCTCAGTCCGACTCCACACACCAGAAAAGCAAGCTAAGGGAGGAAGAGCTTATTTTGTTTTACAGTGCAGAAAATTCGGGTAATTGGGCAGAGCAGGCATTGTTGTGAGAATATTCTGCTCCAAGGAACTGGTCAAAATGCAAATAAGAATTAGAGTACTAAGCCGGGAGTTGGTGGTGCACGCCTTTAATCCCAGCACTCGGGAGGCAGAGCCAGGCAGATCTCTGTGAGTTCGAGGCCAGCCTGGGCTACCAAGTGAGTTCCAGGAGAGGCACAAAGCTACACAGAGAAACCCTGTCTCGAATTTCATTGTATCCCTTTTTATCAATCTGAGACCCAACCCTCTGAGGTAGAGGGAGTAACAACCACTTTCAGGCTAGTCTTGCTACTCAAGTCAATCTTTCTAAAACCTCTTCCTTGCACAGAAAGATGAGAGAGAGTCTTTGTGAATTCAGAAAGGTGTTTGCAAATTCAGTTACATTAAAAGTGAAATTTGGCCACCATTGACCAAAGAACTACAGGCAACTAGTCATTGGTAGGAGAAGGAGAATTAGCCTCTCCTACAGAAGTGACTACTTAGAGTGGTCATCCTAGGAAACAAATGTACACCACCAACAAAGATAGACTCATAGCAGGTCATATAGATTTGTGCATACTTACATATATATTTCTACATGGTAAAATACCAATCAAAGAAAAAAGGCTATGAACTAGACAGTGGGGTTGCATGGGAAGGCTTCCAAGGATGGTGTTTGGGAAGGGCTGGAAGGAGGAAAAGGAGGGAAGAAAATGATGTAATTCTATTTGAATTAAAATTAAAAACTATGGCCAGGCGGTGGTGGCACACGCCTTTAATCCCAGCACTCGGGAGGCAGAGCCAGGCAGATCTCTGTGAGTTCGAGGCCAGCCTGGGCTACCAAGTGAGTTCCAGGACAGGCACAAAGCTACACAGAGAAACCCTGTCTCGAAAAACCAAAAAAAAAAAAAAAAAATTAAAAACTATAATCAAATGAACCTTTTGTATTTATGCTTGCATTATTATTGCTTAGTAGAGTTTTGGGCTTAAATATTAAATAAATGTTCAATGTTTCAAGTGGTCTAGATGTGGTATAAACACAATAAGAAATAAAAGATATTTAGATTGAGTTCTTGTAGTAAGAGAATAAATTTTTAAATGATAAAGGATCAATGAAGTAGATTAAAACACAGATTTTGCCATTCAATTCCCTATCTGCAAGTTTAGAATTCACATCTAGAGGCAATATGGAGTGCAATAGTTAGAAAAATAAGCTCACCATTGTATTTTTCTTATAGTGTAAAACATTCAAGATATAATGAAGACTAGAACCTCCAAGAGTTCATTAAGATTTAAGGAAAATAAAGGAGGCATATAAAGTGGAGTAAACAGATGAATTTTGAGAATGAAAGCATCAAAATATCTTGATTATTTATAGCAAATGTTCCACAAAAAGTATAGTATAAAGAAATATAAGTAAATTAGTAATATAAAACTGCACTTCCTGAAGAATTGGTAGTCCATTAAAATTTTATAAAACACTGATCACAAATTATATCCAAAATGCCATTCAGTCACTCAGTTTCAATGTTTAATCCCAATTATTTGCAATGATCTTTTACATAAAGAATATTAGAACATATGTAGAAACATTAGCCACAGATTAAAAGATTTAAGAAAAGTGCTGTTTATATGTGTAATCATTTATTATAGTAATATAAAAAGACACAACATTTTATTATTGAAAGTAAATAAATTAATTTATCATAAAATGGCATATGCAACTATAAAATAATAAAAACTATGTTATCAGTTGAGTTGTTAACCTGGAACGTACATGCAGATATTTTTGAGTATTTTCTTTATGGACTGAAAATGATTATGTCTAGTGAATGAGTTCTTTTTAAACACTGAAGATTAATTGAAAGATATTAGAAAGTATGTATATGTGTGTTCATGGGTGTGTGTGTGGGGGGGGTGTGTGGGTGTGTGCGCATGCTCGCATATTTGTCTTCACTATTCTAGAGCACTGATTTTGATTCATGCCTCCATAAATACAAAAAACTAAAGCATAAATAGTTTTTATAAAATGATTTGGTTTTACATACTTTAGACTATATTGAGATCTACAGCAAAATTAGAACATGAAAGCTATCTAAGACCTAGTCTACTGTAGCATTTAGGAAATAAGAAAAGAAGTTAATGCATATATTTATTGTGTGTTAAAATAATTGCAAATAGTTATGGTGTGTGATTTATTTGATGTTTAAATAAATAATATGTTGTTACAGAGGACTGAATGCATATATATATTTAACATTTTTTCATTTATGATTGCACATTCAAAACAAGTATCATAAATATATCAATTTTTATCATTGAAAATTTACCATCTAACAAATGTGCACTTAGTATCAATGAAGTTATAGAATTTGTAGATGATTTTTAATCAATGATATGCAAAACATTTAAACATGTTTCTTTGTATATATTTGTTTGTGCTTTTACCAATAACTAAAGTTAGCTATTATAGTAATATATTGTGTACCCTAATAAACTTGCCTGGGGATCAGAGGACAGAGCCAGCCACTATTAGACATAGAGGCCAGACAGTGTTGTCACACAGCCTTAACTCTGTCACTCGGGAGGCAGAGATCCATCTGGATTTTTGTGAGTTCAAGGCCACACTGAAAACAACCAGGCTAGTGGTGGCATACACCTTTAATCCCAGTACTGGGAAGCACACATGCCTTTAATCCCAGGAAGTGGTTTCTGGGCAGAGAAAGTTAATAAGACGTGAGGAAACAGGAACTCACACTCTTTAAACTGAGGATTTTGTAGAGGTAAGAACTAGGGTCTAGCTACTCTGTTTCTCTGCTCTTCAGCTTTCACCCTGATATCTGGCTCTGGGTTTTTGTTTTTGTTTTTTTCTAAAAAAAACATTTAAGATTTGAACAACAAGCTATTTATGAATACAGTAAGAGACCTTTTCAGTGTTCCTGAGAAGTTCAGTTTTAACATATAAGCAAAAGAGAATGACTTTCAATTTAATGGAACTTTATTTCTATATTCAGGGCAACTAAATAAAACTCAAAAACCATATGAATAGAACATATGTTTATAATTCTTCTGTACCATACAATGTGTATCTTTCTTTTTAAACTCTTTCACTAAATATCTGCATTTTAATGATTCTGTAAGTCTTTCTTGACTCACGCAATGATGGCTGATTTTTGGAACTGCATTGAAAAGGAACTCATGGAATGTCTTAATTTGGGTTTTTATTGCTGTGAAGAGATGCCATGGCCATGGTAACTCTTATTAAGGAAACATTTAATTGAGGGGGTTTGCTTACAGTTTCAGAGGTTTGGTCGATTATCGTCATGGCAAGGAGCATGGCAACATGCAGACAGAGCTGACTGCTACATATTGTAGCCAACAGTAAGTCATCTGAAACACTGGGTGGTTTCCTCCATATATGAAACCTTAAAGTCCACCCCCACAGTAACAGACTTCCTCCAATAAGACCATACCCACTGCAACAGAGCCACACCTTCTAATAGTGCCACTCTCTGGGAGATTACAGGATTATGATTATGGGCACCAATTACTTTCAAACTACCACATGGAATATCATACCAAATAATATCACAGAGGATCCAGATAACAAAATAATAGAGTATTTATCCTTATTTGTTTAATGCTGGATGTTTGATAGAAATAGTTTCCTCGTGACATAGTATAAAATTTACATTTACTCAAATATTATCAACTGTTACTATAAACACAGACATACACATACATTCTAAGACATAGACACACACACACACACACACACACACACACATACACACAAACACACGCACACGGTGTTGCTAGTGTACTAAGTGCCAATGTGGAGAGTTATGAAACAGGCAGAACAAGTACTGCCTGAGAAAAGGAAACCTTTATTACCCACAGCACTACTGTGGCAGGCTCAGCCAGCTATTCTGCAGACACTTAAATCTAAATTAGTTAATAGCCCTTGTCAGCAGCCTGCTGTAACAAGGATTCTGCAAAGTACTTCTTCCTTTCAGGCACAGACAGCCTTGGCTGCAGTGAAGGGTACTGAGGAAGGAGTACACATGTCATCAGTGAAATATACCAGATCTCTAATGTGTTTCTCATTGAAATCATTATTAATCCCAAACTTCTCAGTCTGAAAGTCTACCAACTGCCAAAAAGAAACAGTGGTAATGACAGAGTGACAGGGACTTAAAAGTTAAATATATTTCAAGTATGGATAATTGATCACAAAAATAAAAAAAAACAAAAAAGTTCTACCCCTTAATAAAACCCTTTTTAAAGCTCAACTAGTTTTTTTAAAGTTCAATGACTTTATAACAATAGCACACTATTTATTTGAACATTAGATTTCATGTATTGAATGTAAAACATTGCCTCTCCAGCTTATATCAAATATCAAGTGAAAGGAAAGTATTTATAATGTAGGGCACATCATGGAACTCAACATTTCTGTTCCCAGATTCATTATCTCTAAAACAAGTATAATAATGGTTTGCTAAAATCATTATTATGGGCAAAACTTTTGAATAGTGTTAAGGCATGTAGAGCACTGTGTGACATGTATAGAGGGAGATCTAAGGGTATTGTAAATGAATTAAACAGAGAATACATGGAAATAATCACAGGAAGTGCAGTGAAAATACCTATTTAAGGGGATAGGATAAGCAAATTACACTCTGTCATTCATAAGCTCAAGGTTCATGAACAAATTGCTTGCCCTTGCTACACTTAATCTGTGAAATGGAAATACTACTTCTCTTGTAATAAAAATGTGTGAATTAAATAACCCAGCCCATGTAATGCTGCAGACTACAAAAAAAGAAAAAGAAAAACAAACAAACAAACAGTAAAACATATTCCCAAATGTAGTACGAATCTTAAAGGGTCTTATTAATAAAATCAAACCTGAAGCCAGGTATTGGGGTGAATGCTGGAAGGTCAGAGAAGCAAAACAAGCCACAGCTGCCTCACCTCGCCAGTTCCTCAGCTGATCCTGTTTCCTCAGACTGGAAGCCTCTGAGTCCTCATCCAGAATGGGTCTCAGCTGAACTGCTTCTCAAAAGCCTGAAAGCTTAACCAGGCTAAAAGCTTCTAGTTTCTGGTCTTCACACCTTATATAACTTTCTGCTTTCTGCCATCACTTCCTGGGATTAAAGGCATGAGTCACCATGCCTAGCTTTTCCAGTGTGGTTTAAACTCACAGAGATCCGGGTGGATCTCTGCCTCCCAAATGATAGGATTAAAGGTGTGCACCACCATTTTCTGGCCTCTATATCTAGTGGCTGTTCTGTTTTCTGACCCCAGATAAGTTTATTAGGGTACACAATATTTTGGGGAACACAATACCACCACACCCAAAACAAACAAACAAACAAACAACCAAAAAAAAAAAACCCAGATGTTCAGTACAGAAGATGTAAGATTTTCAAAATATTTTGGATACAAATCTTACTAATTTCTCCCTTATTGTGTGATGTAGAAAGAACAACATTAAAGCTTCTACAATCATATTGGTAGCAGAAGAATTTCTGAGCAAAGATTTCAGTGAAGATTATAGAAATGAAAGTGTTAAGAAGAAAATCGCTGTGTGCTGTTGCCTGAGAGTCATTATATGAACCTAGAGCAATGTTTAAAATCACATTTTTTGAAAAATACAGAAGATTTGCATTAGAAGAATTCCACTTAAACGTCATCTTTTTTTCCCCCCATCAAATATAAACTCTAGAACACATGTATAGAATGGACATGACTCAGGTCCACATACCACACATGCAATTGCATATCCAGGTGTGATTGGCAAAGTCTCTGTTTTTATTTTTTTTAAGAGTGGTTGAATATTGACATGGAAAGTGATTTTAATATTCAAATAAAAGTATGTTATATACATTCATTCAAGTAAGAAAAGGAGCTACCTTACTAGTGAATAAAGTACATATGAAAAACAAAAGCAGATCATGATTTATTTAGGTGATTTTAGCCTTCAGTGTAACATCTTAACAACTCATAAATGTTTCACAGCTACCATACATCAATGCAGAAGAAATATCTTAATAGTATTTAAGATGAATGTATTCATAAATCAATGGAAGCAATATGGTAAACAAACATACCGAATACTAGCACCAAAATTAAGACTAAACCATTGATCACTGATGTGCACAAATGATTCTGTGGTTGAGTATTGGTTGCTCTTACAGAAATCCTAACTGAATTTAGTTCCAAGTATCCACACAGGGCAACTCAGAACTGCCTATAACTCCTGCTCTAGGAGATCTGAAATCCTCTTCTTATTTCTACCAGGAGCCCCATGAGCATACGAATACATAGCCAAATGTACAGGCACATAAATGGAAATAAAAAAAATAAACATTTAAACAAACTGATTATGAAGAAATGAAGTCTGAGTTGAGATGCTCCATTATCCATAAGCTAATTCAGTAATAAAATAAGAAATCATCTTCTAAAAAACAGCAAGTACACTTAAATATGAACCCATCTTTTGAGCCCCATAATCAACAGTTTAATCTCATTCTTGTTTCTAGTGTTTCATATGATTCTAAGGTTCATTGTTTTTTAATTACATAGGACTGACTGTATTTAGATTGAATATGTTACTTTCAAGATAAACTGCTAAGTTCATGGCCTGAAACTACAGCCTGAGAAGAAAATGAAGGGCATTGGGATTGAGGTATGGATTTATCATCTTGCTATATCTAAAGAAAACTCCATTTAATAGTATGTCTATCTTCCAGAGTGCGCGCGCGCACACGCACACACACACACACAAACACACACACACACACACACACACACACACACACACACACACACACACGGCAATACAATACAGGCACACATATCATACAAGATTATCTGAAGAATAAATATGTCTATACCAATGAAATCTGGTCCAATTGTATCATTTAAGCCTGTGGAGAATTTGGAAGGTGGTCAAGGAAATTTTTCTAAATCTTTAAATGCTTTTATTATTATTTTGTTGTTTATCATTGAGATGTGTATTCATATTACTGCCAAAATGTACAGTACAGAAAATCCCTTAACATACATCTGATCGTGCAGCATACGTAGTTTGCTGTAAATTCACAGATTTCTTACAAAGGTTCCCACATATATATTTGTACTTCATGATAAAAGAGGCAATCAGTTTGAAAGAACAAGCATTAGGAGTATATGAGGTGTTTGGGAGGAGGACCCAGAGAAAATTATGAAATCCTCCCCCAAAATAGAGAAATATTCAAAAATTCTAGGCCTTAGGTCTGGAGGCATAACCCATGCCCCCATACCCAAACCTATTGCACCCCAGTTGCAGGCCAGTAAGCAAGACTCCTGAAGACAGGCCAGAGTACCACCATCTATCATCAGTCCCTGTAACTAACAAGCCCCACTCCATCCCCAAAACCCACCGATTCCCCAAGATATCAGCTGCTCCCTGAGACACAGATTCTGCCAGCTCCAACTGGACCATGAGGTAGGTGGTCATTGTTCTCCTAGCCAATCAACCCAGCCTCTAGGCCTTAGGCTCAGGGGCACAACCCATGTCCTCATATCCCCAGCCATTGCAGCCCCAGTTGCAGACCAGCATTCAAGACTCCTTTGGGCAGGCATTCCCACCACCACTACTCCCCCATTAGACCCTGCAATCTACAAGTCCCATTCAGTCCCCTAATTCAGCAATCCCCCTGAGATCTCAGCAGCTTCCTGACACACAAACATTGCCAGTGCCAATTGGACCAAGAGTGGCTTCCTGAGACACAGACACTGTTTGCACTAATTGGAGGAAGAAATGGGTAGATGCCAGTGCAAGAATATATTCAAGAGTATAAAAGAACAACATGGCACCACCAGATCCTAATGTTTCTACTACAGCAAGACATGAATATCCCAACTTAGAAGAAGCAGAAGTAAATAATTTTAACAATGACTTTATGAAGATGGTAGAGGCCTTTAAACAGGAAATGAAAAATTCCCTTAAAGAAATTGAGGAAAATATAAACAAAAAAATGGAGGAAATCAATAAATCTCTTAATAACGTCAAGAAAACCAAGAAAAAACAACCAAACAGGTGAAGGAAACTGTTTAAGACTTGAGAACTGAAATATAGGCAATAAGGAAGACACAAACCAAGAGAATGCTGGAAGTAGAAAATCTGAGCAAATGAACAGGAACAACAGATGCAAGCATAACCAACAGAATGCAAGAGATGGAAGAGAGAATTTTTGGTGTTGAAGATATGATAGAGGAAAAAGATTTGTCAGTCAAAGAAAACATTAAAGTCACAATCTAAAATGTCCATGAAATGTGGGACACTATGAAAAAAACAAAAATAATAGGGATAGAAAGAGAAAAATACCATTTCAAAGGCAAAAAAAAATACTTTCAATAAAATCATAGAAGAAAACTTTTCCAACCTAAAGAAGAAAATGCCTCTGAAAATACAAGAAGCTTATAGAACACCAAGTAGACTGGACTCCCAAAAAAGTTGCCTTGTCACATAATAATCAAACCACTAAACATACAGAATAAAGAAAAAAATATTAAGAGCTGCAAAGGAAAAATAACAAGTGACATATAAAGGCAGAACCATCAGAATAACACCTCACTTCTCAATGGAGACTATGAAAGCCAGAAGGTCCTGGGCAGATATTATGCAGACACTAAAAGACCACGGATGCCAACCCAGACTATTTTACTCAGCAATACTCTCAATCACCATAGATGAAGTAAACAAAATATTCCATACAAAACCATATTTAAACAATACCTATCCACAAATCCAGCACTACAGAAATCACTAGAAAAAAAAAATCCAACATAAAGAAGTTAGCTACACAGGTTAATCTCACACCAACAAATTTTAAAGAAGGGAAATATACAATATTACCACTAAAAATCATAGGAATTATTAATCACTGGTCATTAATATGCTTTAATAGGAATGATCTCAATTTTCCTATAAAAAGACAAAGGCTAACAGAATGGATACAAAAACAGGATTCATCTGCTGCATACAAGAAACACACCTCAACTTCAAAGACAGGCACTACCTCAGAGTAGTGTCTAGGAAAAGACGTTACAGTCAAATGGACTTAGTGGCTGGGAAAAGACTTTCCAATCAAATGGACTTAAGAAGCAAGCCAGTGTAGCTATCCTAATATCTAACAAAATAGACTTCAAACTAATATTAATCAAAAGAGATCAAGAAGGACACTACATATTCATCATAGGAAAAATCCATCAAGATGAAGAATAAATTCTGAACATTTATGCCCCAAGTACAAGGGTACCTACATATGTAAAAGAAACACTACTAAAGCTTAAATCAAACATCAAACCCAGAACACTAGTATTGGGACACTTCAACACCTCATTCTCACCAATGGACAGGTCTGCCAGACAGAAATTTAACAGAGAAATAAGGGATCTAACAAATGTTATGACTCATATGGATTTAATAGACATCTATAAAACATTCCACGCCAAAACAAAAGAATATGCCTTCTTCTTAGCACCCCATGGAACTTTTCTAAAATTGACCACATAATCAGTTTTAAAGCAAGCCTAAACAGATACAAAAAAGTAGAATAACCTCCCATATTTTATCAGACTTCTAGGGCTTAAAGTTAGATTTCAACAACAAAAATTACAGAAAGCCTACAATCGCATGGAAACTGAATAATGCTCAACTGAATCATCACTGAGACATGGAAGAAATAAAGCAAGAAATTAAAGACTTCCTAGAATTCAATAAAAATGAATGTACAACATAGCCACACCTACGGGACACTATGAAAGCAGTACTAAGTGGAGAGTTCATAGCTCTAAATGCCTACATAAAGAAGTTGGAGATATCTTACACTAGCAATTCAACAGCACACCTGAAAGCTCTAGAACAAAAAGAAGCAAACTTATCCAGAAGTAGATACAAGGAAATAATAAAATTGAGGTCTGAAATCAAAATAGAAATGGAGAGAACATTACTGTTGAGTTGGTTCTTTGAGAAAATCAACAAGATAGAGAAACCCTAATCCAAACTAACCAAAAGGTAGAGAGCATCCAAATTATCAAAATCAGAAATGAAAAGAGAAACATAACAACAAACAAAGAGGAAATCAAGAGAATCACCAGATCATACTTCAAATACCTGTACTCCACAAAATTGGAAAATCTAAAAGAAATATACAATTTTCTGGATAGGTTCCACATACCATAATTAAATCAAGATCAGATAAACAATTTAAATAGATCTATAACTCCTATGGAAATAGAAACAGTCATTAAAGTGTCCAAACAAAAGAAAAGCCCAGGACCAGATGGATTTGGAGTTGAATTATACCAGAATTTCAAAGAAGAACTAATAGCAATACTCCTCAAATTATTCCACAAAATAGAAACAGAAGGGACATTACCAAACTGGGGCTACAGTTACCCAGATATCAAAACCACAGAAAGATTCAACAATGAAAGAGAATTACAGACCAATCTCCCTCATGAACATTGATCAAAAACACGCAATAAAATACTGTCAAAACAAATCCAAGAACACATCAAAATATCATTCACCATGATCAAGTAGGCTTCATCCCAGAGATGCAGAGATAGTTCAACATACAAAAATCTGTCAATGTAATCCATCATGTAAACAACAACAACAGAAAAAGAAAACATGATCATCTCATTAGATGCTGAAAAAAACTTTTGTATATATACACATATACATATACATCTTGTGGGCTTCCCCTGTCCACTCTAGTATGTCTACTTTTGTTTTTCTTGTTCAGTGCATCTTTAGGCAGTCATCTTGATGGTTATGGGTGTAGCTTTTGATATTACTAGGCTACATAGATTTACTCAGACCTCTATGATCTTCTGGTTCTTAAAATTATTCTACTCCCTCTTCCTCACTCACTATTTCCTGAGCCATAGATGTCAGAGTTGTTTTTTATACCTATCTGTATAGACTTGGCTCCATAGCTAATATTCTGATTGGTTATGGTTTTCAGCAATGGTCTCCCCTATTGCAAAGAGAAGTTTTCTTGATAAGGGATGAGGATTACACTTATTTGTGGGAAAATGAGCACTTATTTGGAAAGAAATTAGGGGTTATGCTGATTTAATAAAGTGGAGTTTGTTAGTTCACCAGCCTTGGATTCTTGGCTAGATTTTTATTTCTGTCATGATTTTATTCTTGTTGAATCATACACCCAATTTAAAAGGTATTGGTTAACAACAAGATGTATGTGCCTGTATTAAATCTTTAGATTTATTGTGCTATGCTCTTCTTTGTTTTGGTTTATATGCACAATAGTTGAGCAGGATTCTCTCGGTTTATTACCACCCTTGGAAATTTGCATAGAAAAACACAATATTTTAATTTACTTATAATCTCTACTATGCAATCTATAACTGAAAGTGTAAAAATAAACAATAAATCTTTAATATACATGAAATAATGCATTTGCTATTCAGAACAAACAATGAAGGAAAGAAACACAAGTTAGAATATCTTCATGCCACAACTGTATTATAAAATATATGGAGAAAAAAATCTCAAATTACTTTTTCCCCTTTCCTTTTTTCCTCCTCTGGGTACTCAAAAAGGATATTCTGTCTTGAATATGCTATAAAACAATGAGTGATTTCAACAGAACCTGAACAGTGATACACTTCAATACAATGCATTAAGAATAGAATTTTATAATCTAAATAATGTTCTGCACACTTACACAAAAGTAGAGGTTAATATAACAAGGATGAATTCTATATTGCTTTAAGAGTCGATAGCTTTGCAAAAGAAATAATTGAGAAATCATTATTGCTTCTGTTAAAACTTAAGAAATACTATACTGTCCAAGAAATTGCCAAAGTTCCCATGAACTTGGAAAGATCAGTTAACTGAAGTCTCAGAAACAAACATGTAGTTACATTTTTAATACGCTCTGTGGGTACCTTCACTATGTATAACAATGCCACTTGTGTGCATACTCAAGCACACACACACACACACACACACATACACACACACACATACATATATACACACACAGCTGTTATGATTAAAAATAATAAAAACATGTTTATTTAAAAAGGATTCGGTATACCAGTAAGGCACCAGCTCAAATTACAAATCATAGATTTGCTAGTGAAAAATTATTTTGTCTTTGAATTTTAAAGGGTTTTACTTAAGATGTAAGTTCTATCAATTTATTATACTTTAAATGATTGTTTATCTATATATCTATATAACATATATATGAAAATAAATTAAACTATTTATTTATCTTGAGTAATAGGTGGGGACCAGATTATTTGCTGTACACCTATCTTTATTACAAACTTGAATTATACACGAGGAGGTGGCTGTTCCTCTAACAAGGGAGGAAAATAAGTCTGAAAACTCAAAGAATGATTTCAAAGACCTAAAGTGAAAAATGATATTCATATATCTTAAATATTGAAAGAAATCAAAGTGATTATGAAGAAATGCTAAAGTGAGTTATTATGCAGCTAGAGATAAAAGCAAAGGTCAGATATAACACAGCCTTACATTATTATGAAATTTCATATTTCATTCTAAATGACAAGGAACAAGGAACTCATTTAAATATTTTTTCTTGCCAAGTTATATTACTTCACTTGTTTTTGGGAGAATTATTCCCACACCTATTGAAGTAATGAAACTAGAAATAAAGGCAGAATAGATAGACCACGGCAGACAGTACAAGATGTCAATGCTTACCATACCATTGCAGTAACGAGGACAGGATGCTATTGGAGAAAGACGAACAGAAAGGAATGAAGCACCCCAAAGTAGAGCAAAATAGCACTCAGCTGAGCTTTAATAAATTGGTGATGCGATGACAGGATATTCATATGCAAAATTTTAAACTGGACATTGACCCTATACCATTTAAATTTACAAGGGGCCTTACATGTAAACATGAATTGCAAAATCAACCCTGTAAAATGCCTTGAGAGCAAATATAGAGGGGCCTTGTATTATAGCAAAGAAAATAGATTACACAACAAAACTCACTTCATGAAATGACTAATTGAAAATGTGGATTTTATTACAATTAAATTTTACTGTAGAAATAACACTGTTAAAAATGATGAGAATCTATGGGTTGTAGTCTGGTTATCCTTTGCCTTATATCTAGTATCCACTGATGAGTGAGTACATACCATGTTTGTCCTTCTGAGTCTGAGGTACCTCACTAAGAATGATATTTCTTGTTCCATCCATTTGCCTGCAGATTTCATGATATCTTTCTTCAGTTGAGGGGCATCTAGGTTATTTCCAGGTTCTGGCTATTAAGAAAAATGCTGCTATGAACATAGTTGAGCATGTGTCCTTGTGGTAAGATTGAGTATCCCTTAGGAGACCATGACTTGGGAAATGTGGGGGTGGGGGATGAGTTGGGGTAAAGGCTGGGGGATGGGAAGAGAGAAGAGGGAGGGTTCTGTGGTTGGTATGTAAAGTGAATAGAAAATTTCTTAATAATAATAAAAAATGATGAGAAAGCCAGAAGTTGAAAAGATATGTCTACAGTCCAGTTATTAAGGGGAAAACCAAGGACAATATTTATAGACCATAGTCTATATAGATTTAAAGGCTCTTGAACCACACCTTGACATACAACTTGAAGGGAGATTTCCAATTTTTGGTTGTAGGGTTTTTGTTGAATAGTCCTTGCATCTTGAGGGAGTATTATAGTCTCCCCAAATGACGAAACTTCATTTAAGCTATTTATGTTTGTATATGTATAAATTAAATAATGTTTCCCTATGATTTTTTCATTCACCCTTTGTGTTCATTATCCTTCCTATCTCCTCTCTATATATTACCTTGGATCCTCCTTCAGTTAAGTAGTTGTTTTTGTGTTAATGACTGTCCATTATACAAAGAACCTCCCCTGATCAGGTCTGAGAGCTGTAATAATCTACAAATAGATAGATGTGAATTTAGAATTCAATTTGATACTCTGTCTGCTTAGAAGATTACTAATAGCAGTTTTTCTTCTGTGGCCTGTGAATTCTACTAGCATCCACGGAGTTTTGATTGTTTTTACAGTACTAGGCCTGTGTTTCCTTCTTGGAAGCAGGACTTAAATCCAATCAGAAAACTGATAGATGATCTCATAACATTAATACTACCATGGCATTCATGGATTCATCTTGCAGTGTTTTCTCATTACTGGAGTTCAAAATCTCCAGCTAGTTAAGACTCCAGGACATTTACCCATAACAGCCTTCATAGAGACCTCAGCAGGAACTAGCCAACAAGGAGGAAGCTTCCTGTCAGTACTTACTTGATTTCTCGATTTCTTGTAATAATTCTGATACTGAAGAGACTGTGAACAGAGATCATATATTAGAGGACTCATAGTACAGATGTAACATGAGTGAAAATTAAACATTTGGCTTCAAGTAACTAAGAAGTTCAAGTTATGAAGTTTATCACATGCCCAGTGGTGGGGAAGCCTATTTGCAGAGATTCTTCTTTTCACACAAGAATTCTCAAGCTTCTTCAATCCCTTCATATGCAAAAAATAGAAAGTCTATAATTCAGAGCAAGCAAGTCTACATTAATCTCAATGAAAACAATAATGCTTTACTATTTTAGCTATAAGTATGTGTTACTTAGGATAAAATGTGATGATCAGCTGGAAAATTTTAACTCTTTCCTTCCAGAATTTAGTAACCTCAGAATTTAATATTGTTATATTTATTGATGTTTACTATGTGAAATCGTTTTCTTTCCCAATTTGAAAATAAAGGAACTTATATACAATGAACTGTTTAGAGATAGCTATGAAAATTAAGATAAAATTTTACAAATTTGAAAGAGCAGCTTATTGAAATTTACTGATGTTTCCATAATCCTCACTGTAGACTTCTAGAGAGGGTATTAAATATGTTTTGTGCTGCTCAGAGTGTCATGTGTTTAGCAGCAAAATCTGATGTGAGGTAGATTTTAGTATACAGAAGACTCACCTTGGAAGTAAGTAAATAAAAGTGTCCTTTTCAAATATGTCTAAATAAATATAATGTTCAGGTAAGCAAAGTTATTCAATGATTTCCTGAAAGTATGATTTTTTGATTGATAAGAACACATAAATATATACATTCCCAAAGTAAGTATTTTTAAAATGTTCTGTAGTATTATTAGTCTCTTTAAACAAAATTGGTTTTATTTTGTAACTCCAAGCTGAAGTTTTTTCTGTACCTCATAGTCTACTTCTTGCCACTCAGGCAACACTGGGAGCAATTGAGCTATCATAGAGAAAATAAGTAAACCTTTAAACCAATTTCATTTGACATATCTTGAAAAATCAAATTACAAGTATGAATCAGATTAATGTGTCTTAAATATCCTCCAATTTCTTATAAGATTATATCAGCACTATGAGATCATTCAATTCTAAAAGATTAAAGTACACAGACCTATAAATTGAAAAGATAAGACAATTTTTCATTGTTAGATCTTGCTGATTAAAGTACAGCAAACTGTGTATCAAACACTGTTGAAGGCAAGAAAATACTTTCCATTGTCCTCTCAACAATGTACTTAAACCCTCTAATAATTCACACAAGAAAAATTCTGTCCATCCAAATTATAGCTTGATGATTTCAGAACAAAATATGTCATTGAAATATGTTTGCTTTATGTTAGCATTTTCCTATAATAGTCACATGTAATTTATCATTTAATATACCTCAATTATATATTAATTTCACTAAGATGTAAAACTCTTCTATGAAGAATTATCTTCTGTGAATAACGGCAGAATCTTGGAATCTCTTATGACCTTAGCAGTCCAGTTTAGTCCCTCTCTCTTTCCACCGCCTTTTTTCTTTATGTCCCATCATTTTTCTTCTAAATAAAAGAAGACAGGTTGCCCTATTCTATATAGTCTCCTTGACTTAATCTTCTAAGACATGACATTGTATACCTGGCTTGATTATGTACCTTCGTCTTTCTATTTTTCATCTATATTTATCAAACTCACATCTGCTCACTCCATTGCCTTTGCCTCTTCTGCTCCTGTTTCAATGTATGTCGCCTACCTCCATTTCCTGTCTAGCAACCTAATTGTAATCACAAAGAACACAGTGATTTGTTTTCTACTTTTTCCTTATTTTCACCACATATGCACACAATAACTAATATACAAGCAGTACTTACCAAAACTATTGGTGTTCAGGTACTGCATTATTTTGTAATCAACTTGCACTCTGTTTTCACTGTGGGCTCACTTCTGGACAGATGATATAGTGGAAAAAGACACTCAATTTGCTGTGAGGATCTGAAGATAGAGTTTGGTGCCTTTAACAGCAGTCTAAAAAACAAAATGATTCACCTTAACAACTTCAAAGTCTGTTTCCTCATGAACAAATCAAGCATCTACATGAAAAGCAGAAAGTTTACTTAAACTCAACAACAGCAACTGTATAGAAATCTAATACCATATGGTAAAGTGCTTGGGATTCATAAAGACATCTTTATCAGCTCATGCATGCCTAGACTCATGGAAAAGGCATTGAATGTAATAGCCTAGAAGAAGTAGTATAGCTGTACAGCAAAAAGGATTCTTTGGGCATGACATCGTTGTTGCATTTATTTTAACTCACTGTAGCTGTGCTAATGTAAACAAGGTCTGTTCAAGATTGGCCCCATCAATTTTTCATCATAGAAAAGATAGGGGCCCAAGAGTGTTTTCTTCAGTGCTAGAGTCACTGATAAATTTTCTTGTTCCAGTAAATAATTATCCACCCATGTTTGAGAAATAAACTAATTAACTCAATTAGACACCCACAAAAATGGAGTATAACAGTAAGAGAGGAATTTATTGGGAAAAACAGTTTCCATAGAAGAGGGTAATGAATTGAAGAAGAGAAAGGGGATAATAAAATCTCTTAAATTCATCATAGACATCTATGTATAAAACAGTTGAATTATTTTGTTATTTCTCCCATCTAGTGCTCAGCAGAATAAACAAAAAGAGATGCAAAAAGCACACCTAAAGGACCACACAGTCTTGTAGGTGAAAGTGAGGACTGGATGGGGAGAGAACATCTAAAGAAAAATACACTGCCAGCCCACATACTGTGAATTACCACAAATGGATATAGTGTCCAGGGCACCCTAATCCAAAGGTAAAGAGTGGAAGAATTTGGAATATTGTATAAATGGTCACTATACCAAAAAAATAAAAGCAGTTATAAATGTGTGTACATCAGTCCTTCCGAACACTCTGACCTAGGCTGACCTTTCCTTAAATGCTCCCCAAACTATCTCAGACTCCAGCCAACGCAAAAGCTCTGAAATGAGGCACAGACAGCTTAATGGGAAAGGTGGACAGTGTGGAGAGAGGAGAAAGCATCTTTCTAATATAAAGTAGGCTCTCTGTTTCAAGGTTGAATTCAGATAATTTGGCTTGGGGTAACTAAGGGTTAGGTGGGGGTGGATCTCCATTGTCTTGGGTCAAGCAGTGCAGGTGTGTGGATGACCTCCAATTTGATATAGTTAACTTATTCCTCAAATTATCAGTTGTCATTTCTAGTCTTTTCAGCAGTTTTGGCTTTCTTTCGGCCTTCTTGAGATTACCAGTAATATCTTTAGCTCTTTCTCAGATGGGTCTTAGAATGCTTTCCTTCAGTATCACTTTGAAGCTCTCATATACTCTGCTCACACATCTCTAAGCAATGGGACTCTGGTTTCTAGCATACTCTAAGTCTACTTTAATAATCTATAACTTACCTACCTCCTCTTCAGATGTGTGGTCTACTTTACTGCAAGATACTTAGTTTGCTTGTTTTCTTCCTTCCTTCCTTCCTTCCATCCTTCCTTCCTTCCTTCCTTCCTTCCTTCTTTCTCCCTCCCTTCCTTCCTTCCTTCCTTCCTTCCTTCCTTCCTTCCTTTTCTTCCTGAGTTCATTCCTTCCTTCTTCTCTCTCTCTCTCTCTCTCTCTCTCTCTCTCTCTCTCTCTCTCTCTCTCTTTTCTTTCTTTCTCTTTTTTCTTGACCTGTATTTACTGTAGTTCAATATTTTCTTCATCTCTTAAGAGTTATTTTTAAAAACATGTACATCCCTCCCTTTCATAAGCAGCTCTTAAAAGCTCGCTCTATGTAGATTTTGCTCAGTAGAAGTCATTACTGCATAGGCTGCCCCACTCCTTTTTAGCTAGATCATGCCAAAGAAGGTCACCCAGCTTGTTTTCATGAAGGCCATTTTTCCCTATACTTTTGGATGTGCGGTTCTGCCTTCATTTTCTATAACTGGCTCTTGTGCTACCTGGCTAGTTGTTGTGTTTTGTTTTATGATCCATGCAGCTGTTTTCAAGCTCTGGTTTGCTTCCCCATTTACTCAACATTCTACCATCTAATTCTTACGTCATTTTATTTTGATGCAAACTTTTTTTGGAAGGGGTTGATTTTTTTAGACAGGGCTTCTCTGAATAGACCTGGCTTTCTGGAACTCATTTTGCAGACCAGACTAGTCTCCAAATTAGAGATTAGCCTGCTTGTACATACACACAGTACACACACACATACACATTTATAAGACAATATGTCACAGAAGGCATGCAAAGATTAGAAGACAATTTCTGGAAGTTAAATCTCTTTCTAACATATGGATTCCAGCAACTGAACTAAAGTTTTCTGTCTTGTCAATGATGTCTTGTCCATGTTATAAAGCTAGAGGAAAATTTTCACAATGAAATTCATGAAAAAGTTGACATTTTCAGTACAACTGGATCATGAAATGTCAACATGTATCAAATTAATACATTACCATATTATTTCACATGTTTCATATTCACAGAGCTATTAAAGATAAAAATATTGGAGAAGAAAATGTAATCATGAACCATAATTTTATAATATAAAATAATATTTTATATTGTTTTAGGAAGGAAGAATGAATAACAAGACTATAACCTTCATCATACTTAAATAGTTCCCAAGATGTCCATGAATGCCACAATTTTGCTGTAAGAGAAAGGCAATATGTTTTGAATCTCAGTAAAATCAAATGTTTGTGTTTCTACATGAGCAAAATTTTAAAATTGAACAAAGGGTAAAGGAGAATTTAAAAATATATCTTAAATTCATTTTATTTAATAAAGAACACATTGTGCTTTTCATGATATTGCTCAAAGCACAATGTTGTAATTTCTGCCACAATAATAAAAAGATTAGGAAAAATTTATTTTTAACATTAATATCTAATTATGGAGCAGATATTGTTATATTTAAATATTCATGACTACAAACACACTTGTAAGTACATGTAATTTGTGACACCAAACTCAACCTCATAAGATAAAAAGTCATTTGTTATATTAATCACTGCTTTATTCATGATTGTGCATTTAAACTATGTTCTTATCAATTGAAAGTTTAATTGTTCATAAGCAATTTTTACTAGTTTTTCCAAATTCGGGATTTGATGAATTTCTTTCCGGTTGAAATTACAAATAATAAAAAAAATGCTTACATCCTTTCTATTTTTTCCCTTTCAATTTTGTGTTGAGCCTGTTTATGCTGCATGCCTACATGTGTGGAGATGTGCATATCTATGCATGGGCTTGCAGACAATAGAATTTTTTCTGTTTTCCTGGTATATCACTCTCCAGCTTATTTGCTGTAGACAAGGTCTCTCACGGAACCTGGACCAAGTATAGAGTCCTCAAAGTATGGATGATTCTATTATCTATGACCTGTCCTTGCCTTTAGCACTGGTTTACAGGAGCATGTTAACATACCTAGCTTTTTCCATGAGTTTGGGGGATTTGAACTCAGGTCCTCAAGTTTTGAAGCAAGGAATTTTTCACATTGATTCATTATCTCTACTCCCTAATGTTGCTTTTTGTTTGTTTGTTTGCTTTGTTTTGTTGAGACAGGGTTTCTCTGTGTAGCTTTGGTACTACTGTCCTGGATCTCACTCTGTAGACCAGGCTGTCCTAGAACTCATAGAGATCTGCCTGACTCTTCCTCCCGAGTGCTGGGATTAAAGGCATGCACCACTGCTGTCCAGATCCTAATGTTACTTTTAATCAAAAATGAAAACCCACTTGAAATGAATTGCAAAATTATACATTTCCTGACACCAAAAAATTGTAGCATGAACCTTAAAAGTTCTTATTAATAAAATCAAACCTGAAGCCAAGTATTGGGGTAAACACTGGAAGATCAGAGAAACAGAACAAGCCACAGCTAACCTCACCTGGTTAACTTCTCAGCTGGTCTTGTTTCCTCAGACTGGAAGCTTCTGTGTCCTCATCCCAATGGCTCTCAGCTGAACTGCTGCTCGAAAGCCTGAAGCTTAACCAGCTAAAAGCTTAACCAGCCAAATGCTGCTAGTTTCTGGTCCTCACACCTTATATACCTTTCTGCTTTCTACCATCACTCCCTGGAATTAAAGGCTCGCTTTTTAGGATTAAAGGCGTGAGTCACCATGCTTGGCTCTATCCTTGAACAGATGGATTTCTGCCTCTGGAATGCTAGGATTAAAGGCGTGTGATACCATTGCCTATCCTCATGTTTAATATTGTGACTGTTCTGTCTCTGACCCCAGATAAGTTTATTAGGGTGCACAGTATTTTGGGGAACACAATACCACCACAAAAAATATCAGCATTTTAACATACCTGATGATGAAAGTATTTTGTTCTTTATTTTTCTTTCTTTTTTTGAGACATCTTGTATAATATTAGCAGGACCAGCCTTAATATTATACATCCCAGGGGCTCAGGAGAGAGAACTAGTAACAGCGAGGACTATTTTCGGGAAATAGAATCTCAGCACACCAAGCTCTGTAGTCCACTTGCTTTAATTCCTCTGGCATAACATCCTTTATACACAGCTTCAGTACTGTTTTTGTGTCTAGCTCCTTTCTTGTCTGATTTCTCTCTATACTTATCTATTGCTCCCTCTAAGTTCTATCTTAATTCTCTCACCTTAATTCTGCCTCATCTAGGTCCTTTTCAGCTTGTTCTTACCCAGCTAGTACTTCCCCATCTGGCTCTTCCTCATCTTCCATCTCCTTCCTCTAGTACTCTCTTCTTGCCCTTCAATCTAGTTCTTCCCCATCTCAGTTTGTTACTCTCAAGTTCTTAAACATCTAGTTCTTCCATTCTCTTTTCTCTTCTCCATCCTTGTTCCCTGGAAGTTCTGGTATATAAAACCAGGCTTCTAGGGTCAAACGGAGGGGTGATAAGAATCACTTTGAGAGGCAATAACCGTTAATTATCATTTGCAACCCCAAAGGGAAGTGACTAATGGGGAAATGAATTAACTAAAGGCTAAATTTAGGTAATATCTAAGAAGAGGGTTCTTATGTGCTCAACTATAATCTTAAACGTGATTAGTAGAAAATGTTAAGAATCTATAAGATGCTAGGTCAATGGGAGAAAATAAAACGGTCTTCTTTTTTCCTGTGGCTCCTATTCTGTCCAAGCTATCTGCCGTTATTTCTGCAGGGTGGGGGGGAAAAGTGTGCTCAGTCTCTAGGCAACCTGTGTATAGCTAGATGCCTCTGGTGATAGTCAAAGGGAGATTTGGAACTAGAGGAAAGATTTGGGAAAGGAGGAAGTTAAGCTTAAAGAACATATCTGCCAGGCCTTCTCAAACAGGTAGCCTGGATGCTTAAGTCTGTTCTTAGAGCGTACAGAGGTATCTCTGATAAGGTACTTTTCTCCATCTGGGGATGGACCTGGCCGGATGCTGCCAATGACAATAATTACAGGGAGGCTTGAACTGGGGTTTTGACTGAGCATAGCTGTCAGCACAGAAAGTTATCTAAATATTCCTAGAAGTGGTTAGGAAAGGAGTTAGAGGTTTATAAAGTTAGTAAGGCTGTAAGAAAGGAGGGTCTGAACTAAATTGTGTAAAGCTATTACTTAAGGTCCACCTGACCTAGGTGGTGTCTCCTTGTGGAATTTACCTTAAATCAGGAGACTTTCATGTAAACTGTTATTACAGCTAGTCCTTGAAAGTGGCCAAGGGAGATATTTGATTCCAGAGAAAGCCTTTCCTGAGGCTGTTCTCCAAATACCTGGAATGTCCAGAGAGTGATCAGTCCACACTGTTAGGCCTTCTTAGGGAAAAGTCAATTGGGAAAACTATGAAGGCACACATGATTTTCATAACAGAAGACAGCTGATATGTAACAAGCCAAGTAACACCAAAAGCTCCTTGGAATTTGACTTCCCCTGGAGGAAATCCTTGTTCCCTCCAGGTAGTGACTTTGCCAAAACCAGCTGAGTTCTTATGATATATTCCTGTGGCCCACAGCAGAGACAGGATTTCTCTATGTAGTTTTGGTTCCTGTCCTTGATCTTGTTCTGTAGACTAGGCTGGCCTCGAACTCACAGAGATTCACTTGCCTCTACCTCCCAAGTGCTGAGATTAAAGGCGTGTGCCACCACCGCCTGGCTTGTTCTTTATTTTTCTTAGCATTACTATTCAAGTATTTATTTACGTATTTTATGTTTTAGTAAAAATTTAATAATCTTCTATATGTGAAGTTACCTGCTTATTGAAACAATGCAAGTGACACAAGTCAATGGATTTTGTGGGTTATGTAATAAATATTTAGAAAATACATCTGTACCCTAACCATCAACATAGAATCCTCATCCAGTGACTGATGGAAGCAGATGCAGAGATCCATGGCCGGGTCCCAGGCAGAGCTCTAGGAGTCAAATCGATGAGTGAGAGGAGGGATGCTATGAGCAAGAGATATCAGAACCATGATGGGAAAAAGCACAGAGTCAATTAGCCAAACTAGTGGAAGCACATGAACTGTGCACCAATACATGAGGAGCCCCCATGGTACTGAGCCAGGCCCTCCGGATAGGTGAGACAGTTGTTTAGCTTGAACCATTTAGGGGGCCCCCAGGTAGTAGGACTGGGACCTGTCCCTAGTGCATGAGCCGGCTTTTTGGAGCCTAGTGCCTGTTGGTGAGACACTTTGCAGAACCTTGGTGCAGAGAGAAGGGGCTTAGATCTGCCTCAATTGAATGAAACAGGCTCTGCTGACTACCAATGGGAGACTTTGCCTTGGAGGAGGTGGGAATATAGAGTGGGTTGAAGGGAAACGCTGGGGGTGGGAGGAGGCAGGAAAGGGTCAATATGTAAAATAAATAGAAAAATCTCTTAATTAAAAAAAAAAATAAGAGCCGGGCAGTGGTTGCACACGCCTTTAATCCCAGCACTCGGGAGGCAGAGCCAGGCGGATCTCTGTGAGTTCGAGGCCAGCCTGGGCTACCAAGTGAGTTCCAGAAACCCTGTCTCGAAAAATCAAAAAAAAAAAAAAAAAAAAAGAAAAAAAGAAAATACATCTATTCTCCTAATTATTTACCATGTATAGCTTCAAATTTCAACATATACTCTTTAATTACAGCTGTAAGCTGTAAAACCGATTATCATAATCCACCATATTTGTGGATTCTGTGTCCACTAACTGAATCAATTGTAAATTGTAAACTCATAATTCATACTTAGTAATAGTTTTCATATATGAATATAAGATCATATTGATCATATTCAACTCCCATTACTCTCTCTTTCCTTCTTATTTCTGTTGAACATATTCATCTTTTTCCCAATAAATTCTAGTTTAACTTATATATCTTGTGTATGTGTGCATGGGTTTGTGCATGTGCATGGGTGTGTGTGCATGCATGCGTGCATGCGTGTGTGTGTGTGTGTGTGTGTGTGTGTGTGTGTGTGTGTGTGTGTATTAATCCAATGAGTTCAATAAGGGTTATTTACAGAATCGTGAGTGCAAAGCGATTGACAAGATTGAGGGATGAGCTATTTACAAGGTCAAATGCACCCTACCTGTGATGGCATAACTGAAAAAAAGGTCTCTCTGTTCACCATTTTCCATAAATATAAGAATTATTTTATGCCACTCACAAATTAATATAAATTAATACAAAATATTAGAGGCTGTGCCAAATAATTCTTTGTAGCCACAATATACATGTATAACATTATATAGGCCTAACACAATTGATCATATCAATATAATTACAAACTCCATCCTTTAGTTCAGGCTGTATTAATCAAATATCAGAGATAATGTTAAGAAAAGTGAGGACTATTTTTTCCATAATATCCAGTAAACCCTAATTTACGATATTGAGTAAAGCATAGTTGTGGCACCTAATGAATAGTTTTGTGATCAGGACCCAGTGTACGTTACTGAATGGAAGAGTTTGTTTTAAAGTAAAAGACTAATGCTTGGAGATATTTTCATTTATTCTAATTAGACAAAGCAGTCACTCATAAGAATAGGTTGAGATTGGATGAATTAATAAATACTAGAAATATTTTCAATATATAATTTTCTAAAAGGTAAGATACTTTCTTGCTTATTAAGATATTGCCCACAGATTTCATAAACAATATTAAAACAGCATATACTTTTTCTTTAATCATTTATATCTTGACTTGAATGGAATCAACATCTGTGTATGGAAATGTTGAAATTGCACATCTTTGTTTTCACATGTATAGCTTATTATCTTTAACATTATTAAGTAAATTGTTATTTTCACACTTTGATGCAATGTATATATGTTTATTGCATTGAAAGAGCATATTTCTTACAAATGTAGAGTTTTTGAATATGAGCATACCATTTTATGAAAAGTACAGAAAAAGGATATGGGAAATTTCAACTGAATGATGTATTAACTTCACCCTAATTAAACAGTTTCTAAGTGATAAATTACATTTGATACTCTATAAAACTATTAACCTTGTTCTTTTTGATAGCACAGTAGATTTTTGAAGTTTTGGCTCATTTGTGCCAGTTTCTGAATTACTCTGTGACCTTATCTATGCCTCATGACCCTTTATTTTATGAAGTATGGCTAGGGAATATTTTCAGGGTACTAAGTGGAACATTTAAATCATTAGCAGACATGTTTGACTTTTCAGAACCCTAAAGGCAATCAATCACTCTTACTCTATTATTTTAACTTATTTTTAGTTCACCACTGCATATACATTTATTTGAATCTTTCACTTAGTATCACTATTTCTTACCTCAATGGGCACACCTGTACCCATTATATTTGATTTAATGTGACAATTGAAAACAAATGGTATTGACAGATTCTTCTTGAATGTAATTACTCAACAGAGCCATCCTGAACCAATTAATCATAGTGTAACTAAAATTTAATATTCAGATGCTGCTGCAAAGAACTATTCACACAGTCAGTGAATAGGGGAGTCCATATTTTGTACATATTTTTTGTAAGTTTAGAACTGCTTACATAAAAGCTACATTTTATTTTGATTATAGATGCACTAAAACAGTTGTGGAAATAATAAATACATTAATACCCATAGAAATGAATACCTCTAGGTTGTTTCCAGGGTCTGGCTTTTACAAATAAAGGTGCTTGGAATATAGGTGAGCAAATGCCCTTGTGGTGTGATTGAGCATCGTTTGGGTATATGCCCAAGAGTATTATAGTATGGTCTTATGATAGATTGATTGCTAGTTTTCTGAGAAACGACTACACTGTCTTCCAAATTACCTGTACAAGTTTTCACTCCCCCCAACAATGGAGGAGTGTTCCCCTTGCTCCACATCCTTGCCAGCATGAGTTTTCACTTGTGTTGTTGATCTTAGCCATTCTGACAGATGTAAGATGGAATCTCAGAGTCATTTTGATTTGCATTCCCATGATGGCTAAGGACATTGAATATCTTCTGTGTTTCTTGGTCATTTGAGATTATTCTATTGAGAATTCTCTGTTTTGATCTGTACCCCATTTTATAATTGGATTATTTGTTTTGTTGATATCCAGTTTCTTGAATTCTTTATGCATTTTGGAACTCAGTCCTATATTGCGTGTAGTGTTGGTAAAAAATCATTTCCCATTCTATAAGCTGCTGTTTTTTCCTATTGACTGTGTCCTTTGCCTTACAGAAACTTTTCAATTTCATGAGGTACTATTTGTTAATTGTTGGTCTTAGTGCCTGTGCTATTGGTGTTCTGTTCAGGAAGTTGTCTCCTGTGCGAATGTGTTCCAGATTACTTCCCACTTTCTCTTCTATCAGATTTTGTTGAGGTTTTTGATCAACTTGGACTTGAGTTTTGCACAGGGCAAGAGATATAGATCTATTTGCATTCTTCTATATGCTGACATCCATTTAGGTCAGTATACTTTGTTGAACATGTTTCCTTTGTAGCTGAAGTTTTCTCCAGTCCTTCCCAGCCCCATGAACCCCACAGCCACTTATAAAATAATCACTCAGAAGCTTGTATTAATTAAAACTGCTCGGTCATTAGCTCAGGCCTACCACTGACTAGCTCTTGCATTTAAACTCAGCCCATTTCTGTTAATCCATATGTTGCCACATGTTGCATGGCTTAACCTGTGTGGCATTACATGCTGCTCCCTGGACAGGGGCTGGCATCTCCTGAGAAAATTAAAATTTATGGTTAAGTCCTTACACGAATAGTCTGTGAAACTGCATTGTCTGAGACAGTTGCCTTGAAACTGTTCTGGATATTGGAACATCTGGGCCATGGTGTCACCTTTCAGGGGTTCTTGTCTGATCAAACCTGATGTATCTTAGTCTGGAATAAATCTATAGCCTCTTGCTTCCTGTGGAAACAAAAGCAAAGCCTCCTTTCCAAAGCAACATATCCTTAGATTCAAATTTTGAAGTCAAGATATCTTTAAAATACATATATATTGACTTAATTTAGCAGCTTCTACAATAAAATGTCTTTCTACAGTTAAAATTATCAAAGACAACACAATACAGATTCTCTGTGTAATATCCATCTTTACGGGGTTTATTTTTATACTACCTTTACTGTCTTTTTAAAGGCTTTATTTTCTAAAACTATTTCTTTATATAACTGTCTATATTCATTTTCTTCTCTCTTCCAAGCTTATGTACATTTTTTTCTCACACCATAATCCATTTAAAGTCTTGTTCCATCTGAATCTGCTTTATTGTGAATCTCTTGCTTTAAACTGTAGAATGACTAGGACTGAAATGGCAGCTTTGGCTGCTGGGTCTGCCCAACTCAACTTCCTAACATGGCTGAACTAAGGAACCATGCTCACCATTGACTCTGGGAAGCTGTGGGTCTATGCTTCCATCCAGCAGTGTGTAGCCCAGAAACCTTTTTTCTTTTTTTTTTTTTTTAAGTAGCAAAAGCTATATCCACCACGACCATGACTATGTTATAGGACTTGTACAATCCTCTGTGTAACAGAGCAGGAATATGTCACATTGTAGCTCCAGCCTGCATGCTGTGAACCCACAATAGAGTAGCTCAAGCCTGTATGTTGCGGCATCTCACTCCCTGCATGAGACATGAAGCAGGAACCTGGTTTTGGCTCTGTTTAGAATTGCTTATTAAGTATTCTCAGATTTCAGGTGGAAACTTGAGCCATTTGTAGTTGGAAGTTTTTCTGTGTTCTGCCTGGCCTGGGGTTGGGAAAAATCTTTCCCAATCGAGTCCCCCAAGTAAACACACAGAGGCTTATATCAATTAAAACTGCTCAGCCATTAGCTCAGGCCTACCACTGACTAGCTCTTACACTTAAACTCAGCCCATTTCTGTTAATCTATATGTTGCCACATTTTCCATGGCTTTACCTGTGTGCCATTACATGCTACTCCCTGGACTGCAGGCTGGCATCTCCTCCCCTGCTTCTTCCTGTCTCTCTCTTTGAATTCCCTACCTGCCTCTAAGCTGCCTTGCCATAGGCCAAAATGCTTTATTTAATCAACCAATCAGAGCAACACATATTCACAGCATACAGAAAGACACTCCCCCAACAAGTTTTTTTTTTTCTAACAACCAACAAACAGGGAGCGTGCCCAGCACTGCCCTAGTCACTCTGCATATATGTTACAGTTGTGAAGCTTGGTCCTCTTCTGGGACTCCTAACAGCTAATAGTGGGAGCAGGGGCTGTCTCCAACTCTTTTACTGGCTTTGGGGACCCTATTCCTCACACTTAGAGGCCTTGCCCTGTCTTAATACATGGGGAGATGCTTAATCTTACTGCAACTTGGTTTGCTATGCTTTATTGATACCTATGAGAGACCTGCTTTTTCCTAAAGAGAAATGGAGGAGGAGTGGATTAGGGAGTGTGATCAGAGGGGGAGCCTGGGGGAAGGACTGGAAAGAGAGGAGGGAGGGATAACTGGGTCTGGGATGTAAAATAAATATATACATTTATTTTTTTTTAAAAAAAGAAAATAAATGAATACCTGGTTATTATTTTTTATCATTGAGAACTCCATACATAGAATGAATTAGTCATATACATATGCTGTGTCTCCTCTCTTCATATCCTTTTAACCTGTTGGCCAACTACTCTCATGTCTTTTATTAAAACAATAATGCGCTAAGTCGAGTCAGAGGTACCCATATGTGCATGGGTGTGAGGCAATCCATGGGATCATGGGGACACTGTTAGTGATTACATCTTCAAAAACACATACTGTGTTCTCCCCTCTCAATGTAACAACTACTGATAGATCTTCATCAAGGGGCGGAGCCTGGCGGTAATCTATACTATCTATGCTGAGATTTCTCTGCCTAGTTCTTGTGCGGGTTTTGTGCCAAGAAAATATAGCTGCTGTTAGTTCATGATAGCTCTGAAATATCCAGAAGACAGCATTTAATCATATATGACTCAGACAATGTGGGGGTTGGTTGGGGAGGAAGGCTGGGGGGTGGGAGGAGGGAGGAGAGGGGGATTTGTGGTTGGTAAGTAAAATGAATAGAAAATTTCTTAATGATAAAAAAGAAAAATGTAAAATAAAAAAGGTTAAAAATAAAAATTAAGAAAATACCGATAAAATTTAAATAAAAGTCCTGACATGACATGATTGACATGATGAGTCAAGGAACATAAAAAAGACATACATTATACTGTATTTCAGAAATTCTGCAAAAGAACAAAAGAAAGAAAACAACATAAAAAATTGACTTTTTTTTTTCTTTTTCTATGAGACACTGTCACTATGTTTCCTGGTGATGCTGGCTCTGGTAGATCTCGCTATGTAGATGAGGTTAGCCTCAATCAATATGCCTGCCTCTGCCCGCCAAGTGTTGTGATTAATTAAATGTGTGTTTAACTATACCTGGCTCAACACTGGAATTTTAAAATAAGCTGAACACGCAAAGTGTAATTTGTAAGACTGAAATGGTGCTATGGCTGCTGGCTCTGCCCACCTCAGCTTCCCAACATGGAGGTGGTATGTTTACCGCCAATCAGAGCAACACATTTGCCATACAGAATATCCCACAGCAATCATGGTCAAATTTATGTCTACTGTTCATTGCAAAAACTATGATAATCATTCTTACCTTAAAGTGAGACTACAGATCAAATGGTTTTATAAGAAGATCTCCTTCAATGTCATTGTGGGAATATTTTTAAATCAAAACTGCTGAATATCACTTCAAATTCATATTATAGAAAACAATTTGATTCCAATTCAACAAATGCATGCTGTGGGATGGTCTGTATGTCAAATTGCTCTGATTGGTCAATAAATAAAACACTGATTGGCCAGTGGCTAGGCAGGAAGTATAGGCGGGACTAAAGGAGGAGAAAAGAAAGAACAGGAAGGTGGAAGGAGACACTGCCAGTCGCTGCCATGACTAGCAGCATGTGAAGATGCTGGTAAACCACAAGCCATGTGGCAAGGTATAGATTTATAGAAATGGATTAATTTAAGATATAAGAACAGTTAGCAAGAAGCCTGCCATGGCCAACAGTTTGTAAGCAATATAAGTCTCTGTGTTTACTTGGTTGGGTCTGAGCGGCTGTGGGACTGGCGGGTGACAAAGATTTGTCCTGACTATGGGCCGGGCAGGAAAACTCTAGCTACAAATGCATAAACAGGACAACATCTTTAGTGTGTTTCTCTTCAATTCATTTTTGATATTAATGCTGTGTGTAATTACTCAAGAAAAATAGTTTTAAAGTATTATATATATATATATATATATATATATATATATATATATATATATATATATATATATACATGTATCTTCATTGCTAGAATTTATGCATCAGTGGTCATTTCTCTCTTTAACAGTTTGGGTGCATTACAAGACTAAAATCTCCAGCATAATATGTAATATTTTCTTTGCAAATGTTGCTATTTCTTGAGAAATTTTATAGCATCTAATCCTGCTGCAGTTTTATTTAATGACTTTTATGCTGAATTTGCAAGGTGTGGGAAGCAAAACAGAACTAAAGATGTGCATAGCAATCATGTGAAATTAATTTAGGTGTTTTAAAACCATTAACCTAACTTTATCAATTATAGAAAAATGAGTTTATAGTTCACGCCTCATCAAAAAGATAGGTTTATCATAACACAGTAACAAATCAGTTAATTGGGGCTCAGGTGAAGGCAATGGAACTTTTTAATACCACATTATATGATGCTCTATTAGACCAGTGAAAGAAATAATGAGTGAAGAAAAAATTTACACTAGAAAGGAAAATGAAGGTATTTATGCAAAATTAAAGTTCATGTTCAATAAACATTTTACTAGAACATGGTAGCTAATTGAAATTGCTTTCCACTTAGATAGTTTGGTCACTTAGTTCTTCATGTTAGTAGTGTGAGGAGAGAGTGAGACAGAAATGAAAAAGGATAAGAGAAAGACTGAAATAAAAATATCTTTCATATACATACCTATATATACTTAGATATAAAATATTATTTTATATAAAAGTGTCACCAGAAGCTATACATATATTGTGCTTCAGAACCAATAAAATGAAAAATGAAATACATAAATGCAAGATAACTCAAAATGTTTATGCCAGCTTTTGTACCTAATGTCTCACAACCATAAGCAAATCAGATTTTGAGAAGGGATACAAAAGGAAAAGTGATCAATCCATTGCTTATTATAACCCAGTAATCACATCCCCATCATTATATATTTCAAAATTTTGATCCTCTGGATACGTGAGACAGTTGATTAGCTTGATCTGTTTAGGAGGCATCCAGGCAGTCGGACCAGGTCCTGTACTCAGTGCATGAGGTGGCTGTTTGAAACCTGGGGCTTATGCAGGGATGCTTGGCTCAGCCTGGGAGGAGGGGACTGGACCTGTCTGGACTGAGTCTACCAGGTTGAACTCAATCCTCAGGGGTGTCTTTGCCCTGGAGGAGATGGGAATGGGGGTGGGCTGGGGGTAAGGCTGGCGAGGGGAGGGGGGGAGAACAAGGGAATCCGTGGCTGATATGTAAAATTAAATTATAAAATAAAAAAAGATAAAAAGAAGATAATAAGGATAAAAAAATACTGTTTATTTGATCCAGACAAAATTAATTTCTAGAGTAGGTAAAAATAAGCTAGCTGACAGAATTAAATTCCATAAAAAATTAAATACAAAGATTTACTGAAAATGAGTGTGACAGAAAACGTTGAGTGAAATATTAAAAACTGTAATTGGAATGAAATTTACATTAATAAATACATCAGTCAAAATTCACCCTTACTTCTTTTGTTCCTCATTTCTTCACTTCCCTTCTTTCCTTTCTCATTTTTCTTAATTTCTTTAAACATATGTAAGTGGGCTCTAGTGAGGTTGTATGAGGTAGGATATACTAATATATTGAAAAGAATAGGAGATATTTCTCATTTGTGAAAATACCTTTTCAAGTTTAAAAATGTGAAATGTTATAATAAACCTTACAGTATTATAATGAAACCTGAAATAGTAATGTTGATTTGTAGAAGTTATTGGAGACATACACTCAGTGTGTGCTTATCATATGCATGCATTTGATTGTATAACCAGTAAAGATAATAACCCACACAGTTAAGATGGCTATCCATAAATATTCTTCACTGATAGAAGCATGAATCCTTGAGGAAGTGGTGATTCCATGATTATGGCAGGAAGAAAATCTGTGTAGCCTGAGATACTTTATGGTACTGGAAGAGAAATTCTCAAGGATGCTGTGCTAAGAAAAAGACTCAGAAGCCAGCTTAAGATACAGTCATTATAAGAAATCAGAATAACAAACATGAATAACTAAATATGTAATGACCATTATAATGCATGGATGCATACAATCACATTTATACTCACTAATAACTCGGGATTTAATTAGTCTTCACTGAGAAAAAAATATTCTCTGATTTCACATGTGCTGTTTACATCAACATTCCAAATTCTATCTCACTTTTTGGGGATGTAATGAAAAGTATGACATGACAATTTTTTTGAAATTTTGCTGAAAAAGCATATATTAAATTTCATGATAATGAAACATCAATGAGCACAAACTAACAGATGTTTTAATGAGGGATGCAAGGATCCCCAACATCCTATGAATTCCAGATACTTTGAATAGTGAAAAGAAGAAAATTAATTTATGTTTGTGTAGACACCCAAATGGGAACAAATTTTAAAGAACTTTTTATAGAACAATCTAAAATATTCACTCTCTCTCCATAGGTTGACTATTTGGGGAGAGGGCAAATTTTACATCTTTCTATCCCACCACAGATTTCTGTATTTGCCTAATTTGTGATTTTTTTGGTGTTGGTCACTCTGATTTCTGTTAGGTCAGCCATTGTGGCCTTTTGCCTGTCCTCACAACCCTCCAATTGAAGAGAAGCTGAAAGAAATCTGGATGTGCAAATGTCAACAGACAGAAGTATCTTGCTAATCTATAATTTGTGGTAGGTTTACCTCTGTCTGAAGCATTCTGTGCTTAAAAGGAATCACAATCCTTTATCACACACACAATTAAGCATACTATTCCATATTATTCTAAAAAACTTTGGATCCACAAGAGAGAATAACTCAATGAGTAAAATGCTTGTTATATTAGCTTGAGTATGTGAGTTAGATCATTAGAACCCACTCACAGAGAGATAGGCTATGGTAGTCTGGAATTGCATTCCTGGTACTCATGAGCCAGATCAAAGGATCTCTGTGACACACTGGTCAGCAAGCCTAAAGCTACCCGTCATTGAACAACCCTATCTTAGAAAACAAGATGAATGGTTCCTGAGGAAATGTTTGACCTTTGCCCTTCACTTGAACGTGTATATAGGTATTTGCCCACACAAGCACAAACATTCTGCCACAGGAATGTGACCTCCATCTCTCTCTCATTCTCTCTCTCTCTCTCTCTCTTTCTCTCTCTCTCTCTCTCTCTCTCTCTCTCACACACACACACACACACACACACACACACACACATACACACAAATGTATATGATATTAATTTTTTAAAAAGGAAATATATTTCAAGATTAAATAGGTTGAGACATGACCTTTATCCTCCTTCCTGGCCTCCATTATGATGTCTCCAGACTTACTTCCTAGTCCTGCAGGAGCCTTCCCAAAGAAGATCTTTGTCAAAGCCTATCTATATCCCCTAGGTAATCAGCCTCTTGGGGAAGGCCAACATCCTTCTAGTTATTCTTAGCAGATCTTTCAGTCTTTCCTTATAATACATCTCCATTTTTTGTAACACCACAAACAGGCAGATAGTCTCTACAAAGGAGCCACAGCACTCACAATAGACTGGGACACAGAGAAGCTTTTTACCCTTCCTGTTCTCTACTCTGGTAAGAATGGCCAAGATCTAAATAGATAGATAGATAGATAGATAGATAGATAGATAGATAGATACACACACACATACATACACACATACATACAAACATACATACATACATACATACATACATACATACATATATGAAACAGAACATAGTGGTAAAAACTCAGGGAAAGCAAAACAGTTTTTCATTACTGGTGAGAATGCAAATTGGTAGAACCAATATGGAAATCAGTGTGGGGTTTCTTTTTTAAAAAAGGCAGAAAATAGATCTACCACTACATCTAGCTATACCATTCTTGGGACTATATCCAAATGACTGTCCATCTTACTACAGAGATATCTGGTCATTCATGTTCATTGATGAACTATTCATAATAGCCAGAATTGGAAGCAACTAAATGTTTGTTGACTGATGAATGAATAATGAAAATATGATACATTCACTTAATGGAATATTATTTATCTGAAAAAATGAATTTTGTAGGCAAATGAATGGAACAACAAACAATCTCTATGAGAGGTAAGCCAGAGTCCAAAACACAAATAAAACTTGTTATCTCTTAAATGTTAGTTGATGGTATTTTAAGCTTTTGATATGCATATTTTATTTCAAGTAACCACAGAGTTTAGGTAACAGGTAAGGAACCACATGGGAGGTGAAATGTTTCAATGAAGGGGAAATAGAGTATGGTGTTATAAGGAGAATAGGAGGAAACTAGAATTGAGTGGCAAATGGTGAAGTGGATGGGAGGGCAGAGAAAATTAGGGAATATTGGGATGCATGCCTAATCCTGAAAGTTGTTTCAAATGGAAGTCTATTACTCCAGAAGCTACCTAAAATATATACAGATATGAAAAGAAGTTAATGAAGTCACCATGTAATGTTGGAAATAATGGCCCATCTAGCAAATTCATGGCCAAGGAATGGATTCCATTGTGCTAAATCATTGCCAAGACACTCTATAAAACATCACAGACTATTGGTACAACTATTGGGTACTCTCCATGATTTGATGCTATGCACTCTGACTGAAGACACAACCTACTTACACTATAGAGCATAAAGAAACCAGGTATGTGCCAGGCTAGAAACTTCACTCCAGTTGACTAGCATACATGGTTCTGAAGGTACTGTCAGTGCTATGAGAGGAGAAACATAAGCACCAAAATCACCCACTTATATACAAACTCTGTAATCAGCAACAGATAACTGCTTGTAAAAGATATTGGTGCAGTAGTGGTACGATGGTTATCAGAGTCAAAAGCCAAATTTGATTGGATCTAAGGCACATTTCATCAGGTGGAAGCCATACTTGACATTACTAAACTATCCCAAAACCTGAAACTAGATATTCCATGGGCCTAGTAAAAAATCTCATACTATTATTCCACTGAAGGAATTTATCAATACAATTATTCCTAAAGACATTGTTATACTCATAGACTAGCGCATCACTCAGTCTTCAACAGAGATGTTTGTTCTTGTAGCTGATATGAATTAACACAGGTTCCACAATTCCACACTGGGCAGAATGTGAGAGACTTTGGAGTACACAGCACTCTATAGGATATCTTTATCAAACCCTCCCCTCAAGGATCAAGGATCTATGGGAAAGATGGGACAGGAAGATTGTGAGAGCCAGAGGTGGTGGATGAATCTAAGGAAACTGCATTTCCAAGACAAAACAAGACTGATGAACACAGGAACCACAATGACTGTGACTGCATGAGCAAGTCCTACTCAGTTTCAAACCAGATAAAATCCTGATGATGTAATAGCGAAGAGAACACAAAGGAACTCTTGTAACCAAGAAGCTTTTGTCAAATGATACTTCCTGGGAAACTAAAGCCAGTTTTTGAATAGAGTGTCACTGGGTATATTAACCACACTTCAGTACAGTCCCCATGTCCAGGATTAGTAGGCAAACAAAATGGAACCCGGGATTTCTTGTTTTATTTTTGGTACTTTTCACATATTGGCTTTTTTTAAAAATTAGTCTGTTTCTTTAGATTTTCCATTTTGGTTTTTGTTTTATATTTTTTATTGTGCAGAATATTTGGAAATTTTGTTTTATTTTGTTTTGACAGAGAGAAATGGAGAACATATAGTGGGGTGGATATATAACTAGGAAGGTCCCTAGAGGATTTGAGAAGGGGAAAAGATATGATAAAAAATAAATGGTATGAAAACTTTTAAATAAAAATAGTATGTAGGGCTGGAGAGATGGTTTTATGGTTAAGAGCACTGGCTGCTCTCCCAGAGGATGCGGGTTCAATTGTTAGCACCTATGTGGCAAATCAAATATCTATAACTCCAATTTTAGGGGATCTGGCACTCGCACACCTACATACATTCAGGCAAAACACCAATGCTTATAAAAATAAATCTTTAAAAAATAGTATCTAAAAGAGTCATGAAATTACTAATTCAAAATGAGTGATTATTTTATAGAAATAAATGATAATAACCAATAAAAAGGAAAAATTCATGAAATTTATTTTTACAACAAAGTTTCTTTATTTGATTTGGAAAGCAAGCACTTAAACATACTGTAAAGAAAATGATAGGAAATATTACAATTGAGGGAGATTTGGAAGCATGTGAACAGTATGCTCAAAACCTTGAGAGATAGTTACTTTACATTTTCCCTAGCTTTATTGTGATTAATATGCTATCTTCATATAGTAACATCCTCATATTTAATTCCATACAATTCTACCATATCTCCAGTGATTTTATCTTCCTAATGTGTTGATGATGTTATTTCTTTTTTGTTTGTTTGTTTTTCAAGACAGGGTTTCTCTGTGTAGTTTTGGTGCCTATCTTGGTCTCACTCTGTAGACCAGGCTGGCCTTGAACTCACAGAGATCTACCTGGCTCTGCCTCCCAAGTGCTGGGATTAAAAACATGCACCACCACCATTTGGTGCTGATGACATTATTTCTGATTACAAAAGTATATTTTAATTTGTCCAACTCTTTGTAAATTTTTTTTCAATAGCACTTTAACTTTAGGCACACACACACACACACACACACACACACACACACACACACACAAATTTACCTTAGATTTAATTTTTTTTCAACAATAAATACTGTGATTACTTTTATGGCCTCATTCACTCTTCTGGACTACTTTAGAACTACTTTCTACTATAGAAATATGTGAGTATTAATATAAACCAAGATCAATGATATTTAATTGTATTTATTGTGACATTATGATAGTCTAAAGCAATATCCACCCCATTTGGCAAGTTGAATGTTCAAGTTCAGTAGAAGTTTTTTTCTCATAAATTTAGGCCATTTCTAATCATCACCTCCATATATAAACCCCCATGTGTACACACACACACACACACACACACACACACACACACACACACACACACTTTTGTGTCATGGCAGACGATTTTTGTGGAAATTGACGTAGTTCACACTACAATGGACCATGATCCCAGTCAAACTCCCAGGCCATTTGATTATCAATACTGTCAAAATACAAGAAAACTGAACTCCTCTTGCTTGTTAAAAACTGTAAACAAATAGGGAGTTCCTCAGCAGGTGGCAATGGAGAAGGTTCATTCAAGTGAAGGCTGAAGATCTTCTAGAAATCAATTCAGTTTTCACATTTCAGTTGTCTCAGATTAATTAACCACTTTTGCCTACCGTTCACATGAATCCATTTTCTTTCTCACCTTTTACTTTGAAAGAATTCAAGCACGTGTAGTTTACAGCAATACATATGCTTGGAGTGTATTTCTTATGGTTTTAGATGCATGCAGTTGCAGTTCATGATTAAAATACATATACTTAATTTTCCTCAATTTGCTCCTTTTTATATTAACAATATTCCTTTATCAATAGCTAACTAGTTGTTTTGAACTGATGCTATTTCGTGATATTCATTAACTATATTTTAATTATACAGTATTACAAGGATCAATGACAGCATGAAAATGTCTCTATACATGCAGTGTTTTGGTGGTGTTTCTAGTAATATAATTCCTTATGTTTGCCTGTATTTAATTTGACCACATGTAGCCTGCTTACTTTGACTCTACTAGTAGTTTATCAGGGGCTCTACAGGTCCATAACATGAAAAGTCACCAATTTCTTAAGGTAGGCTTATTTTTATTTCTTTTGACCTGATAACAGAATGAATTACTAGATACCTTCACATCTTATCTTTCCCAGTTTATGAGTTCATTATTCTGAAAATTTTTTGTTCTTGGCTTCAATTTTCTCTTTTGTTTTTTTGTTTGGATTTTTTTTTTTTTTTTTTTTTTTTTTTTGGTTTTTCGAGACAGGGTTTCTCTGTGTAGCTTTGTGCCTTTCCTGGAACTCACTAGGTAGCCCAGGCTGGCCTCGAACTCACAGAGATCCGCCTGGCTCTGCCTCCTGAGTGCTGGGATTAAAGGCATGTGCCACCACTGCCCGGCTATTGTTTGGATTATGAGACAGAGTTTCAATCTGTATTCCAGGTTTTTGGGAAAGACATATCATAGCCCAGGCTGGTCTCAAACTCACTATCAATTTTCCTGCCTCAGATGCCTAAGTTTTGGACTACTAGTTATGTGACACTATATGCAGCTCATTTTCTTGCTTATTTTGCTGTATTTGAATCATTGATTTACAACCATTAATTTACTTATCATAATCTATATGGTGTAAATTAACCGCTTATAAACTCAGTTTTCCTTTCACTGTTTTCAAGGCACATTAACAGAATACCCTTCATTCTGTTTTGTTTGTCTCAGAGTTAGTGTTTAAGCATCTTGTTTAAGAAGTTATCATCATTTCCTAGTAGCAATGGTAGTACTTAACATTTTTGTTTATTGACTTTATAGTTTTATTTTTCATTAAGTTTTCAAACCATCTGGAGTACACCCTTTTATGTGATTCTAGGTAGAGACCCAAGTTTATTTCTCTCCAAATAATAAGCCAATTTTCCCAACAATATCTAATAAACAATCTGTTCCTTCCAGGTGTACTTGTGATTCCATCCTTATCATGCACTATATATTTCGTATATTCACGAGTTAGCTCTGAGACACATTTAGAACTGGAATTATCAAAGTTTGTTTGATCAATGAGGAAAATGTAAAAACAAAACAAAACAAAACAACAACAACAAAAACACTTGCTAACGACTCGGCAGGCCACAGATGGTTCCACTAATGTCATCTGACTTAGGACCTTGTCCTATAATCCTGTTGCTTTAATTTTTTAAAGGCATTAACCAATAAGGGAGCCGGAGTCTTTAAAGAGAGTTCTTTGAAAATAGTCTCTCTGCATCTTCCAATGAAATTCTATTAGAGCTCCCATTATGCCACATATACTGATGCAAGAGTAAATTCCTTCTTCCCATATATCTTAACTATTTGCGTATGGTTCCATTATTCCTACCAGGATTCCTGTTATCTACTTCCGACTTGTGTCTCATAGAAGAATGAACTTCCTGTTGGCTGGACAGGTCCAAATTTCAACAACAGCCTCTATACACCTCAATTTCTCTTCAAATGTCCCAAATATTTTCTCATTCTCTCTTCTACTCTGCACAAGGGGCTTCCTTTCTTAAAATACAGGAAAATAAAAGTTATTGACCCTACTCATTGCTAGACTTAGATTTTTCAAAACACATACCTGCTGAGAAAATTCTGCATAATTAAATAGGAAATAAATACAAAAAGGCATGGCCATCTCCATCCCTCGTGTTCTCATCCCACATCCCTCCCTTCTATATCCCCCTCCCAGTTTACCTAGGAGATCTTAACTGTTTCCCCTTCCTTGGGTGATCATGCTTGTACCTCTTAGGGTCCTCCTTTTTTATAGATTCTCTGGGGTTGTGAATTGTAGCCTAGTTAACCCTTGCTTTGTATCTTACGTTTACTTATGAATGAGTACATACCATGTTTGCCTTTCTAAGTCTGGGGTACCTCACTCAGGATGATTTTTGGACTTATCCCAGGTGCATTAACTGGCTTTTTGTACCCCATTCCCTATGGTGGAATACCTTGCTTAGCCTTAATGCGAGGTGAGGGGGTTGATCCTGCCTCAACTTGGTATGCCAGGCTTTGTTGACTCACCAAGGGAGACCTTACTCCCTGTGAGGAATGGATGGGGGGGAAAGTCATGGAGGGAGCAGGAGCAGAGAAGGAAGGAGGATTCAGGTTGGTATGTAAAATGAAAAAAAGAAATTAAAAACAGACATGGCAAAAATAACATCAAAAAGTCTTTCCACAAATATTATTTTTAGACACTAAGATGAATCTATGTACCCCACCAAAATATGACATTACAAAGACTTTCAGTTCATCATGTGGTTCAATAGGTCCATATAATTTTCAAAATGTTTCTATATGCACTAAATTATGGGAGATTCATGTAGTAGAATATCCACTTATATTGTTTTAATGTTTATACATTATGATCAGCATCCCTCAGTGTATAGCCAGTTGACTTGGGTCTCTGGATTTTCTCACTGAGTAAGTTTTATTTATTATCTATGATTCTCAATTCTCCGTATATATGGATGTAGCACTTAAGAAATTTTTCATGTTCACTAACAAAGATGCCTAGCTCTCCCTTATCACATATTATTTTCCTGAGCTAGCTACCAATTATTATGCCTGGAGGATAGAAAAACTAATTTCATTATTAGCTTAGGTACAACACAACTAGAAAGGTGAATCTACTACAGAAAATCACCTCATATAAATTCTCTCCAAATTAAATGCACTTTTAGATTATTCATGCCACGGCTTCTCCTCCAATGGAATGGATAAGTGAAAGCAGATGAAACTGCTAAATTGAGTTCTTCTGAAGAGCAAACTGGAAACTTTCCAGGAAGTTAACACTTTTCTTGATTGAAGATGAAATCATTTATTTTAAGGAATAGACTCTTCACAGTATCACCCCAGAGCATTTGAACTGGGGATTTCAGAATCAGTTTGAAGTTCTGCATCTCACTAACTCCTACACTGAAGGCAGGGTGAAATATCTTGAAGTTATGAAACAATACACTCCACATATTTACAAAAAAATAATAAAAAAAGGTGAGCTGTAAATCAATCAATGACAATTCAAATTTTCCTGCTTGTATCATTTTAAACATTAGAATGAGTGATGTTTTCTAGTACATGCTTTTTTGGGGGAGTGATTTCCTTGTTTTTAAAAGATTTAGGTCTTCAGATGATGTGATTATATAATTATTTTGTTTAAATTAAAAGAATAATGTTTAAATATATCAATTGGCTATAATATAAGAAAGTGTTTATATAGAAAATTGGATGAATTATTTTAAGAATGTAATAGACAAATTTATTATATTGCTGTATTGGTTACCTCAGCATTTCATATTATACCCCACTGAACCATACATTCTTCCTCCTATACTTTAAACATCTTAGTCTTCAAAATCCTTCAAACAAATAGTGGCATAAATCTTGTAGTATTTAAAAATATTTTATGATGGTATCTTAGGCCTGTGCTATGAGATAGAATCCATACCTGACACTGCTAAGTGTTCCAAGATCCTGAAACTAGACAGGTCAATGGACTAGAAGAAAACCAATTATAATTATTCTTTTAAATGAACACTGCAATAAAATGTGTCTGAATGACGTATAGCTATCTCCATACATCAATACGTCACTCAGCCTTCATCAGAGCCATTTTTTATATCAGTAGATGGGAATTAACACAGAGACCCATCATGGGGCAATGTGCAAATGGTGAGAGAATATGAACCATTCAACCCTAAATGGGATGTCTTTATGTAATCCCCCCCCCCCCCACTTTAAGGCTCGGAGATCTATAATGAAGAGGAGGCAGAACGATTGTAACAGCTAGGGATAATGGAAAACACTGAGAATTCAGCATCTTCCGGACAGTACACGACTGATGCACTTGTGAATTCACAGAGATTGTGCCAGCACACACAAGTCCTGAGCAAGTTCAAGCAAAATCCCATCCCAGCAGTGAGGTAGGTAAGAGGACACAGGATCCCAATACTAACCACAAAGCTCCGTGCAATTAATACCTTCTGTTGAAGAGACCATCCATTTTCCCTTAAGGATTGTTTCTGGAATTATCACCCACAACACATGCCCCAAGGAAGAGACATTCCCAGGAGTATTTGGCCAACATTAAATGAACTCTGTATTTTTTGTACATTTTTTGTTTCATTTTAGCATCTTTTGATTTACTTTTTTGTAAAATTTGTTTGAGTTTTGTTTTGTGTTTTTTTATGATTTTTTTTTGAAAGAGAGAAATATAGTATAATTTCTGGAGGGTAGGTAGGTGGGGAGTATGTGAGGGGAGGTAGGGAAGAGAGAAACGATAAAATTATGTTGCTTGAAAAAATGAAATTTCACCATAAGAGGAAAACATGAGGAAAAGAACACTAAAGCATCTAAATAAATGGTAGGTATTACCTTTTACTTGGCATAAGTGTCAAATGCAGTTTTTAAGTAAATCAGTTGTTAAAATATTTTATGAAACATATATGCTCCCTAGAATTATAGAGAGCAATTTTATGACTGTCCTTTAATAAATTCAGTACTATTCTTTGAGTCCAAAGGCATCCCCTTCCATGGTTGTTTGTTACCCTCTGGCTAGTAGCTGACCTATGTCACCATTTGTTCTTTGGCATTTGCTTTACATTTAATATCTAATTCAGCATTTCAATGATTCAAAGCTATATTTAGTAATTTTATCATAAAACTTCAAGTTAATTTGTTTTGTTTTCTCATTGTCAGGCCTTAATTGATACAGTAATAAATCTGAATTATATTATATTTCCATTTTACTGTTCTCAAATAGAGTGTGTTGTTAAAATTAATATGTACTAAGACTTTTTCTCTTGAAAAAATATAATCCTACAGTAAATGGTGGGATTAAAAATGGAAAAGATCAGATGTGGTGACTTATAGCTTTAATATCAACACATATTTGAGACCAGCCTTATGTACATTGTGAATTACAGGCCAGCAAGGGATACATAGTGAGACTGTTTCTAAAAAATTGAGAGGAATGAGGACAGATGCCTACATCCACAAGTAATACATAAATGTATGATGAAAACACACAATATTCATGATTGAAAGCTAGTGATTCCCTTCAAGAGATGATCTCTCCACACTCATACATCAGAATAATTAAAGTCAGTATGAAGTGCCCTAAGAACATGCTGAAAACAAAATAGTTATGAGTTTCATTTTTCCACCCTTGTTTTAAGCATTGTAAACATTATAAGAATCTTTTTCTAAATCTACTTTAATAGAAGTTTGTATACTTGAAAAGCTAAGATTTAATTATCAGTTTTTCCCATTTTATTCTAATTGAGTACCTTATCTTTAGTCATTGTTCATCATGTAAAAGACTATAGCTAACAAGTTAATGGCCATTAATAGCTACACATTTTTGGATAGTGTCCAACAGTTTTGTATACATAATTATAACAGATGGCAATGTAAACAAAACAATAAACTCCCCTATAAATTCCTAGCTGCTACAGCCAATCCTTTGTTAATTTACCAAATATTAAGATAATGAATTTTGAGATTTCAATTGGGAACTGTTATAAAGAAAACTTTAATCACTTAAAAATTACATGGAGAAAAATAAATGTGTTATGCTGTCTGCTTTGGCTACTTCCAAAGATTACCATTGAATTACAAGGGAAACACAATATATATGGATAAGGATATATGGTTGCCAGAGTGTTAGATTGTTGCAAAAATAATTCTAGGAGTGAATTGTAACAACCAGAATATTCAGGCCAATATATAATTTTTTTTCTGTGGATTTGTTGATTCATATCTATGTTAAAACTAAAATCTCATCCTAATTATTTGAAAACTAAAATTCAAAGTATTTCTTCTAAAACGTAGATTGCAATTTGATGTTAAATGTTCAAATTCTTCTTTCACTATATAAATAAAAATGACATTGAATTCTATCTCACCTTAGTAAGACCAGCTAGCATCACAAAAGAGCGGTTAAGGACAAAAGCTGTCTAGGATGTGACGAGAAGATGAGCCCGGTTCCAAAGCTAGCTGTAAGTAAACCAGTGCAGCAACTCTATAAGTTAATACGGAGATATTTTCTTGTATTAAGAATAAAACTACCATATCACCCAGCTTTACCACTCCTGAGGCTAAGTTCACAAAATAGGTATAAGCATCTTACAAATGTACCTGTGATATCCATATTTATTATTTGTGTTCTTTTCATACTTCCTTTTGTTTGTTTTTCTTTATTGTTGTCTTAATGTCTACATTCAACTATTTTGCCCTCAAGCCCAGCTATTCTGTCTTCCACTTGATCCATTTTCTTAGTGAAGCTTTACACTTAGCATTTATTTTTGTATTGGTATTTTTATTTCCAATATTTCAATTTGACTTTCAGTGGTACTTTCAGAGGTGGCACAACAAAGTATTAGTTGTATCAAAATGAGGAACAAATTTAGATTCACGGAATACACACGAAACTGAGCAGATATACTCCCTCAGGTAAATAGGCTATCTGAACTAGCCACAGTTGGCAAGCTTGGGGTTCACAAGAGACTTTGCCTGAAGAAAATTGATAGTGATTGAGAAAAATACCAAACTCAATGTTAGGATTCTACATGAATGAATGCACACATATTTGTATATACGCCCAGGCAAACATAAATACACACAAGCAAGCACACTACACATACACATGTAAACTACACATCACACACACACACACACACACACACACACACACACACACACACACACACACATTCAATACTATGATAGCCCCTTGGTAAGGTTACTAAGAGGTTACTAATTTCAGGAAGTAATCTAACTGAAAATGTTTGTGGTGAGTTATTGTCTAAATGCTCCTCAAGGTAGATACTTTCAAATAATCTTATTAAATATTTCACCTTGTCACATATTATTAAAGGACAACTTTAAAATAGAATTAAATAACTAATAGTGGTATAAGCATTGGTATTAGATTTGTATTTTCATTTTATATAATATGTTTCAATTTTTTTTTTTACTCTTCAAGCCTTATTAGGTAAATTAATAATTGTCTATTATTTAGGATGGCTCTTAGGATTACGTTTCTGGCAAGCTTACTGTTAACTTGCAACATGCATTTATACCTTGGCAAACTTTCTGGGACTTAAAAGCCTGCATCTTCTATGTGAATCTTACTAAAATTAATACTGGCTTTGGGTAATGTGCTATTTCTTTTCTTATACAAAGAGCCAGGTACTTTTCAGTAAAAAGTCTTCTAGTTTTGTGTGTATACACACTGACAAGTTTATATATTGCTTTTGGTTTGGTTTTTGTTTGTTTTTGGTTTTCAGGAAAGTTGTCTTTTCTAATATATTTCTTGTGTGCTTCATCACCAAACTAAAGTATGTCATCTTTGAATCTCTGTGTGATGGGTAGGGCTTTTCCTATAAAGGAAACAGAACTTCCAAAGAGCCTACCCACATACCCTAGATATAAATATAGGCTATAACAGAGGAGATTCCATTATCTTTTTAAATATTGAGTATATCATACTTACCATGTACACAGGTTTTATTCACAAGATAACAGCATTTTGGGGGCACACACAAAGATTACAAAGGGATGTCTAGTGTCTTCCTATATTAATTTCTACCTTAACTCTTAGAAGCAGTATTTTTCACTGAACCCTAGATTCTTCCTTGTCATTTCAGCTAGAGCAATGGGCTGTGAGCTTTCAAGACATGTTAACCAGAGTCTGAAATCTTGCGGTTACAGGTACCCACAAACATACTTTGCCTTTTATGTGGATGCTGGGTATTTGAATTCCAGCTTTTGTTTGCAGATCCACTGTTCTTATCTGCTGAGCCATATCCCTACCTCTCTGTATTATCTTTTCCCATCCATTTGTTTGTAGCTATAGAATCAACTATATAAGATTTTCTTTGAGATTGACAGTTATGCATTTCTGTTTATACCACTTTTAAATTGTGGTTACAAGAAAAGATATAGAATAAAGGAGGCTATATAGGTTGCTAATTTTATTTAGGAAATAATAACTCACTATGGACTTGCTGGATCATGTCCTCTCATTATTTTAAATTTTATAATGTATATCTGTTATTTTTCATTTATAATATAAGAAAACTGGCGTTGTAATATAATGAATTCCAGTTTTTTAATGTTATAGCCACTATGAAGATAATAATCTTTCTAGTAAAATTTGTATGATGCTATTCATCAAATACAATAAGACTAACACCACAGCCAATGGATCATTTGCTTTTGTACTTGGCATCAATGATAAGATATAATATTAGCATAAATACCAGTTCAAGGCAGGAGGAGAGATGTTGAGGAAGAACAGGCAGAATTGCTCTATGTAGCTTCATTGCAAAGTCGTAGACTCTCCATGAATAGATGACACAGAGGAACTTTTTATAATGACTCAGAGAGAAAACATAGGAAGCTGTAAAATTTGAAAAGAAATACCATTTTAATAACTTTCCAAAAACTCATCATCTTCACTCAAGCAATTAGATATTTGAATATTCATTGTTAATTAAATCAGCAGAAGCAAAATCATCAAAGCCATGATGTACAGTTGCATGTTTTCTCACTATTTTAAAAGTTTCATTCTTTTTAGGGATACTGTTTATAGAAATTATCAGGAAGGCATTCGGTTTTCAATTCCTTATTGGAATTATTGAGACTTTATACAATTATTAATTTCCAATAGAGATTAATCAGAGATATAGCTTTTTATATGTTCCTATTCTCATTTGTAATGGTATTTACATGAACAGAACTCTTGCCACCTTGTGAAGTCTGATAAGCTATATGAAAAATCCTAGCATATATCATATTTACAAGAACTAAGGTATACACCATTAGTTTGGGTATATCAGAAAAAAATCTTATCACTTCACAGAAATAAATTCCATAATAGCATTTGCTGAGTAGGTAAAATGATGTGTGTCTCCTAGTGCCTTACTGGCCACATTTAATTTTGGGCATAGTGGTCCTTGAGATGTCTGAGGCATCCTTTTACATAGATTTAACATAACACAAACTCCTTATCAGCAGTAACGCTACCCAATATTTTTCAATTTTAACAAGTCACTCATCAGGAGCTACATTTCATTGGTATATTGTGATTTACATAATTTCTTACAAAGTCCCATAACAGGATACATAAAATAACCTGTTTTGTTAATGAGAATGCTTGCTAATAACTTCAGTTCCTGTGTATCATCTTCATAATTGTGTATAATTAATATTACAGTTATCTACTAAGATGTGAATGTGTCATTTCAAGCATTATGTTTAGATATATCTAATTTTTAATATTACTTGAGCTATCATTCACACATTAAAATTTATACTGTTTTATTACTTGTCCTCATTCAGGAGTCAGTATTTTCCCTTAGAGTTAAGGAAATAAAACCTGAATTATGAAATATATCCAATAAACATTATCATAGGGATTATCATCGTTTTAATGAATTTACTGAAACTATTGATTCTCAAGTGTCTGTGAAATGATCTTTTCTGCAAATATTCCAGAGAGAACTATTGCAATTTCTGCTGAGGATATGTTAGCAACTGTTCTCTTTTCTTGCATAGGTGTTGTAATTTCAAAATATAAGGGGAAAAAAATAGAAAACTGCTTTGGTCCCAACTATCCGTGATCTGAACCTAACCTGGTAAAACAGTGTACATGGCATTTATGATACATGATTTTAGGGGAAACAGCCTAGGACAATTTTTTCTGAGTCTGCTCCTTATATCCAACAGGGCTAATATCAATGTATTCATAGCTTGAACTTTGCCTAGAGAAACAGTCTTCTTCCACTCAAGTCGTAGGTAGAATTCACTCTCCTGTGATATTTCATCAAGCACTCCCATTTTCTAGTAGCTATGAAGATTACTCCATCTCACACAAATTGCCTCGGCACGCATCCTCTACATAGGATCTCCCAGAATCCTCATATACTTCCTCAACATCTTATAATGCAGTCCATTTTAAAATATCCAAGGAATGTTTCAGGCCTATATGATATAATGTCTGCATTGGCTTATTTTATGTAAACTTGATAAGGAATAATTATCTGAAAGGAGTGATTGCCTGTTGAGAAAAGGCCTCCATAATTCCTGCTGTGAGGCTTTCTTTTGTTTGTTTGTTTGTTTTTTGAGACAGGGTTTCTCTGTGTAGCTTTGCGCCTTCCCTGGAACTTGCTTTATAGACCAGGGTGGCCTGGAACTCACAGGGATCCACCTGCCTCTGCCCCCCCCCCCTTTTTTTTTTAGTGATTCACGGTTTTGAGGGAGGGAGGAGAAGAATTCTGGAAGGACTTTGGAACTTTGGGCTAGAAAATCCATTGAGTACTGAGAGCTGAGTGAGTTCTTCTTTGGGAGCTTGGAAGATAAGATTGTTCAGAGAAGTACAGATGATGGAGTGTCTGTGAAGTTTCAGACAGAAATTAAAACTCTACTGGGCATTTTGTGTGAAGACCCCATGGTGTCTATTCCACTGAAACTGAAGATTTTGTTGCTGCTAATAAGAAATCAGAAATACTGAAGTAAAATCTTTGCTTTGCTGCAACAATGGATGCTGGTCAGCTGGGGCTGAAGAATCAGCTGTGATTAAGAAGCGACCAGAATCACTGAGGTGAGGTCTTCTAGAAAGCATTTCATCATGGTCAGCACACTGAAGCTGTGTTCCAGAAGCAGCCAAGAATGTACCTCATGCTGCCAATCTTAGTAATGTAAAAATGAGCCAGGTGATACTGGCTATGAAGGCATGTAGGGGTCATGGAGAGCAGTTGGGGCTTCACACTGTGTGTCATAGCTGGGGTCCCTGAAGAGAGCCCAGGAAATTCTACTGGTGAAAGTACAGTCTAGTTGTAGCAAGGGATCACAGCGTTTTTTGGAGCTGCTAGCGCCATCAGATGTTCACCAATGACAGCAGCATTGGTGGAGTGGACCCAGATGGAGCTTAGAAGACAAGCTGTGTGTGCTGTAGAGAGCACAGCCAGAGACCAGACCCAAGCTTTTCGGAGGAATTCAGAAGATTGGTGAGTAAATCCCAAATAATTGGACATTGTGTGATTCACACTTCTGGAGTTTGAATTTACTTTGTTCAGTTTGTGACTGTGCTTTGGTTCTTCCCTATTAAAGTGAGAAAGTATTTAATATACTTTTGATTTAACAGGAGCCCACAGTTGAGCAATTTTGAAGTTTAAAAAGATTGGATTTTAAAAGAGACAGGTTATTTTAAAGAAACAGAGTTTTTTAATTGTTTTAATTTTTAAGGACTGTGGGATTTTTAAAATTTGGAATGTCTATAGTCAAATGTTTATATAAATATGTGATCTTTGGGATGAACAAGAAAGGAAAGGTTATAGGTTAACAATGGTGTGTTTTGTGTATCAAGTCGACAAGGGTCAATTGTGTTGTATGGTTGCATGTCAGCTTGACACAAACTAGAGTTATATGAAAGGAGGGGATATCAATTGAGAAAATAGCTGCATAACACCCATCTGTAAGGTGTTTTCTTAATTGGTGCTGTCTCTGGGCTGTTCCTGGGTATTCCTGGGCTCTATAAAAAAGCATGCTGAGTAAGCCATGAGAAGCAAGCCAGTAAGCTTCATTCCTTCGTGGTATATTAGCAGCTTCTGCCTCCAGGTCCCTACTGTTTTTTGTTTTTTCCTGTCCTGACTTCCTCTGATGACGAACAGTAATATGAAATTATAAGTCAAATAGATCCCTCCTCTCCAAATTGCTTTCTTCATGATGTGTCATCAAAACAACAGTAACCTTTACTAAGACAACCTCCTTTTTGGATTGATCCCAAATCTATTCACTTGGATCTTAACTATATTTGTAAAATCACTTTACCTCCATACATATTCAAAGGGAGGGGAACCAAAAGAAGAGGAGACCACACACACACAGGAATTTCTGAAGATTTCCAAAACTTCTGCTTACAGCTTCTTTCTAGTCACAGAATGTAAGTAATGGAAGTGACTCAAGAGAAAGCTGTTTCAATTTTTCCATCGGCTCTGATCCTGAATCTTAAGTGGAGGGTTTGTTTTGATGATGTATCAACTGGGCTTGAGAAATTCATGGTATGTTGCTCTCTGCACTTCAACCAGTTATGTTTATCCATAATGATCTCCATGTGCTTATAAAGATAAACTTACATAATGGAGAATGAGAGCTATAGTTAGCTGTGGATATGAGGAAAAATATTTAAAATGCAATTGGGATTTATGCTAGTTTATGAAAGTGGCAGTCAAGGGTTTTCCTCAAAGGTCCATTGTCTCACTGGTACTAGTAGTAAGCAAAGTTTATAGCATCAGCCATGATTTCCATCACATTAAGTCATAAGTCCACTAATACAGCTGTTGGTTTCCTCCAAGATAAATTTGCCAATGTTGCACTTTTAAAAATATTTTGACATTTTGATCATTATTGTAATTTGTTGACAATACATTTCTGTAGGGCTCTTGATGAGTTTTCTCCCTTGGCAGCTTACATCAGACCTTCAGGTACCATGAGAGCTAGTACTCAGGAAGGAGGGTCCAAGGTCAGATACATCTGTATTTCTCCAAGTCGTCATTCTGATGTCTGTGGTGTCTTCAGGAATAGGTTCTTATCATCATTTTCTGGGAGGTAACCAGGGTCACGAAATCAAGTGTAACTTGCAATTAAAGAACTTAAATGCATGAACTCATTCTGTTATCACCTTTATTCCCCAAATGTTGATGTTTCAGTCAACTTTCAGAAGAACTTTAATTCTATACTATCATATGGTTATATATGTGAACAAAAGATAATATGCATCTGCAATGATATAAAATATATGAAATCTGCCTATATTTTTAATGATATGCAAACATAAAGCATTTTATATGTATGTATGTGTGTGTCTTTACAACGATAAAGTAAAATTTGAAAAAATAAGGTATACTCCTATGATCGGATATGTCAAAGCCACAGAAGTCTTGGTATATCGATGAATTTATTCTAAGATTGTATATAGAATTAAATAGTCATATACATTTTTTGTTCATGACTAAGTGTATGCAGCTTGATTAAAAAAATTGTATTCAAGCATAGAACTTAACAGAGGGGACAAAATTCTAAGGAAGTGGTTGGAAACCTAAAATCTCATTATTTTTCTAATGGTGTGAGTACTATCAAATATTACAGTTTTAAATAATTGAAAATATGAACAATATATCTAAGTATGTGAAAATTAAAAAAAATAAATTTCAAAAGTCTGTGAACTGTTTCTTTTTCTTCAAAATAAATGGTTTGGGGCTACAAACCCTATAAAATGTTTCTTTATTTTGGTAAATATCCTCTTAAAAGTAGTTAAGAAGAAGTCTTAGGGAAGCCCACATTCAATCTGTGCAATTTTATGAGAGGAGATTTGGACAAAGAGACACATGTTCATGTGGAAAAGAGCATGTGAGGACACAGGAAAAACCAGTCATCTGAAGCCAAAGAAACAGGTGTCAGAGCAAATCAATATTCCCGACAATTTTATGTTGGATTTCTAGGCTTCTGAACTGTGAGAAAATAGAGTCCTATTGTTTCAAACACCTGCTATATTGTATTTTGCTATTGCAGTCACTGAAAACTTATGCAAACATCCAGAAATAGAACAAAGCAGATTGCCACAATGATGTGTTATTGTCTTTATCTGCTTTCACAGTCTGAACCTAAGCTGTAGTTGTGATGGGAATCATTTGGCATAGATGCCTGAAATATTTAACTTTCTGGCTTTTTACAGGAAGTTCTTGGCAAATTCTCGGGCAGGCTCTGGGAAATATGTACATTATAAAGGCAATTTTATAAGTGTAATTTTGAAAAGACATTTAAAATGTTTAAATATTAGCTACAAAAGATGTGTCTGTACTCTTTCTTTCTTTTCCTATAGCGTTGAAGATATGTGTCTAAATAAAGTTTCTGAGTAATAATCAAATGATTGTAATATCTTTATGTAATTAAAATGGCCATTACTGATAATAGTACAAAGCTAAATTCTATCTTCATAAGCAAACTATAAACCATAGATTTTTAAGGTAAAGTTCCAAAAGATAGCTTTGATGTTGACATATCTATAATCATTAAGCCTGGCACCATATGGACGTTTTTGTCACAGAAAGACTGCTGAGTACAAGATGAATATTGTTATAGAAGGCTAAGAAAAAATAAGTTACATAAACTAATCCAAATTATGTTAATTACTATAGAGTTACTAACAGAAGCAGACCCCAAGTGGCTCTTATTTCCTGGGAATTGGAAGTGTGAAGAATAATGTGTGAAAATGTCAATTCAACTTTTATGTTGAAATTGTGAGGAGGAAATATATATCACTTAGCCAGTATAGGTATAAGGCATTGAAAATGCTGGGTCTTCAAAGAATAGAAATCTTTATGTCCCAAAGGGAGGAGGTGCATTATAAAAGGGAGCATTCTTGCCAAAAACTGTTGGATTTGATTTCTGCAGTTTTATTCAAAACAAAAACAAACTGTAGACGGTAACCTAGGTCTCCCAGCAACACACACATGAGGATGCAAGGTTGCATTCCATGAATTCACACAACTAGATGATCCAAATACTTGTGTTCTTATTCAGTGTGAAAGCTACAAAAGAAAACAATGAGCTGGTACAGTCACATTATATTGCTGTATTCTATAAATGGATGATCAACTCTACTGTGTGCCAAATTCTGTCACTGGATCTGTGGTAGTATAAAGAATGAAGTACAATCTCATAGGTAATGGGCTAGCAGAAGCAATAGAGTTGTCTGTAATACATGAAATATACTTTATTTAAAAAATTAATTTGATGATATTGTACTTATGTGATAAATTATATATAAAACATGACTTATATGTTCTAGATTCTTTAACATCGTGCACTTTTCAGTGCACAGGAAAGGGGGAGTTTTGCATCATATTTTCAGAAAAAATATTCCACGTTGACATAGACATAATGCATACAGTTTTGTTTCTAATAAATATGTTCTCTGTACATCCATCATAAAAAAGCTGAAATGAATGAGGGATATACTGCATGGAAAGTTAAGGCTTGAGTATCAGTAATCTTTTCTAAAATATAGAATGGGTGGTCAAAAGGAAGTTCCTCTTTTCAGTGTCATTTGATACTATAACTCTTGTTACTGCTCAATACAAATTACACTTAAATACTAAAATATTTTCCTTCAGATTTCATAATTTTCAGTTAAAAGCATATATTTATCAACAGCTTTTTAGGCAAATGTGTGACTGTTGTGTTGTAGAACAGACAAAAACAGTACTTTAGCATTCTGAAGTGGTAACATAGATCTTATATCATGATATTGTTTTAATAATGACAATATGCTCAGTGGATTTTGGCAAATCCTAGCATTTTCTAATCACTGCTTTGGGGACAAGATACTTGCTTGTAGTTTAATAATAAGGGTTTTTTTGCTTAATTTAAAATAAAAGTAGCTCAATTTTGTTATGGTAGTTCTTTCCAATGATACAATTCTGTCTCAGATGTGATGTAGTTATTCACTCAGACATACTTTATCACATCATCACATTTTTAGAAACTAAAATCTTATAAAGACAAGAAAACACAGGGCATATTTAATTTTCTTGCTCCTTATTTCAAACTGACAATTCACTTAAGTTCACTTAATTTATTTATTTAAGAAGTTACTCATTTAATTCACTTACTTAAAGCCTAGAGAACACCTTCAGTGTTTCAGATATGTAGAGTATAGATGCCAAAAGGGATGAAATCCTGTAGGTTTCAAGTATTAAAAAATACAAAAAAATAGGAAAGTTAAAACCTGGAAGATTTTTTATGATGATGTATTGGTTTGTGAAAGGATTGTAATTAGGAGTTCAAGATATATAATTGTAATACATAGATCAACACAAGAGATATTCAGACACACCCACACTCTCATAAGTCCTGTATATTTGGAAATAAAAGCAAATAGAAACAACTAGCATTAAAAATATTAATGCATGTTTTGAGAATTAATTATATCTTCCTTAACATTTCTGGATTTTGGCCAGAGAATATATATGTTTATATTCATACCAAGTATTCTCATAAAAACATATACCTGCATCTAACAGATATATAAATCTCTTGGTCCAAATACTTAGCTTAAGTTTCAGAATCAGAAATGAATATTTTTTAAAGAAATTATATAACAATGTAAACAACGAGATCAGGTATCAAAAAAATAACTTGGAAATATAAATAAACCACATGTAAGGATAAATATTTATAAATTATTGTTGGATATTTTCCTGGTTTTATGAAGTAATAGATGTAGATTCTCCTCCAATAAACATGATTTGTATAACATTGAGTAATTTACTAGGTTTCTAGCACCAGGCATGGTCTTCATCTTCTTGAGTGAGTCTGAAGTACAAATAGACAGTGGTTGTTTACTACCGAGGTATGTGTGTCACTACCTCAGTACTACATTTATTGTTCCAAACTGGTAAATGATGTGGCTTATGAGCCTCATAGCTGGCTAGAACTGTTGATTTGTTGATGGTCTCCTTCCTTTAGAAGTTTGCATGAAGCCTTATGGTACCATGAAAGCTGGTCCTCTGAGAGAGAGAGACCATTCAAGTCACTTACATTTCAGGGGCCTCTGGTTCTTCTTTCTGAAGTACATCGTGTCTTCAACAATGAGGACTTACCTTCTACTTTTGGGCAACTAATCAAGGGCAATAACAGTATCTTCTTTATTTTTAAAGTCTCTTAAGCATCCCTAATCAACACCTCAGAGAGCACTTCTCACGCCTGGCATTGGGTTTTGTGTTAGGCAGTCTTTTATTCTGGAAGAGAGTATCATCAGCCCAGATGAGAAAAGTGAATTAAAATTATACACTTAAATAGTGCATGTATTATTTTTTAAATAGTATGATTCCTTGTGGTTTTTAAGAAATCCACATTGTCATTTTTACCTACCTTTCCTTCTCCTGTGTTGTCCTCACTATTCCTTCCCCAAGGAGCCAACTCCCACCCTTTTCCCGTCTCTCCTATCAGATCACTTGTGTACATATAACTGTAGTCCTCACTCGCCCCTCATTAAGGAAACATCTCTTTGTAACATACAGAGACTACTGTAGAAAACCATAACCAATCAAAATACAGAGATATGGAAATGAACACATCCACAGAACAATCCCACACCTAAAGCTCAGAGAATGTTGTAGAAGAGTTAGAAAGGTTGTAAGGATCAGGAAGTTTGCTGGAAGATTGTGTCTCCTAGTAACATTCGAAGCTATAACTGTAGACTCACCCACATAACTGACCAAATATGATACCAGCCAATACAATAAAATGAGTGTGGAAAAGATCAACAAAGCCTCAGCCCTACGCACAGAAGTACAGGTAACTGAAGAAAGTTGGGAGCAATAGAGCTGGTCTTCCCCAGGGAAGAACACACTGAGTAGCTGTCCAGTGTCAAACAGTCATCTCTGAAAACATACAAGTCACGTTATATGGCCATAATAGGTTATGTTTAAGAATATATAAGAATATATATATATATATATGTGTGTGTGTGTGTGTGTGTGTGTGTGTGTGTATACATATCTTAAATTGCATGTGTTATATAAATTTGTATATTATATAACAAATAATCCATGTTATATAAAATGTTTATCACTGAAAATTATTGAAATTAGAGGTCATCATTAAAATTATTGAAAAACTTATTATTGAAATTAGAGGCCAATTATTGAATTAATTATTAAAAAAAGAGCCCATGGATTTGAAGGAAAGTGAGATGGTAACTGGGATGGTTTGGAAGGAGAAAAGGAAAGTGAAATTTTGCAAATAAATTATAGTTTAAAAAAACAAAAAGAACACAAACCCCAATCAATGTAATGTGAAGAGAAATTACTATGGATCCTAAAGACCTTCTCATTTCTACATTTGCTCTGTGTGTGTGTGTGTGTGTGTGTGTGTGTGTGTGTGTGTGTGTGTGTGTGTGTCCCAGAGTGGATGTGTTGACATCAGAGGACAAAATGTACGATTAGTTCAGTTCTTCCCTGATAGTGGGTCCCAGGGACTGAAATCAGGCTAGCATTCTTGGAGGCAAGAACCTTTAAAAACTGCCCATAATGGTAACCTGGAGATGTTTTCATAGCATAAGTTGAACAATAATTCTTAACCTGAGATAACTACCTTTAATTAATACCTTTGTCTTTTAGTATTTGCTGTATGATTATTTCAGAGATAACGACAATGGGTATTTTTGTTTTATGTTAGAATTCTTATTTCAATATTAAGGTATAGATTGAAAGTGTAATACATCTGTGCCATCTCTCCAAAGGATTCAAAGACTTACACATACTAGTTCTCAATATAACTCATAAGAAGAATATTGATTTCTCAATTGACATAATTTAAAGACTTTAGTGTGTATGTGTGTGTGTGTGTATGTGTGTGTGTAGGAAGATAACTCATAATTAAAGTTAAAATACATGGAAGAAACTCACTGTCCTCACTTTACAGCAGGGTCCATTCCAGTATATTACATGGCTTAAAAATCTCATGCTGATCTGTCAGTGATTAATCTCCCTGTTCATTTCTACTTCCACTACTACATCATACCCGTCAAACTCTACCACAAAGTTTAAAAAATATGATAATTTCATTGTTTCTAAAATTTTTCACATTCTTTGCCATGGATAAAAAATTTACTCTCTCTTTGGACGCTTTAGCCTCAATGAAATATTCCTAACACCAAGTATCACTTTCTGACTCTCATATGTTTTTTTTGTTTGTTTTTTTTTTCGAGACAGGGTTTCTCTGTGTAGCTTTGCGCCGTTCCTGGATCTTGCTCTGTAGACCAGGCTGGCCTCGAACTCACAAAGATCCACCTGCCTCTGCCTCCCGAGTGCTAGGATTAAAGGCGTGCGCCACCACTGCCCGGCCTCTCATATGTTTTTATGCTTAGGACATAGATGTACCTTGTTATCTCTTCTATTAGACTATTTTATCATACTTTACTGAAAGTTTAAGTGTCTATGAAATCTAAGGAATGTTTGCTTTACTATATACATAAACATCTATCATACCTTTCTTACCACACTGCTCTAGCATTTTGCCTATGAGTGGTGATATACCTTGCCATCTGGGTATAATTGTTTCTCTATATCTCTAGCTTTTGACCTTAAGATCATTTAGCTGCATCTCATATAATGGATGTGTATCTTCTCTCTTCCTCTTCATGCTGCCTACATAATCAAATAAGTATATGTCTCTTTTCTACTTCTTGACATGTTTAAACACTCTAATTTGCCAATTAATAAAGCTTATGAAAAGAAAAATTTAAATGCCCGAATAAAGGCAATAAGTGAGTAGAATCATGCATATTATAGGCAGATCTCAATAATTTATATTCAGCATAAAATCTAGAACTACTGAGAGGGCTCAGGGGGTCAGAGCAACTACTCACAATGCCAGTGTCCTGAGTTTGATCCTTGATTCCCATAGTGGAAAGGCACAACTGATTCCTGAAAGTTGTCTTCTGACTTCCAGAGGAAAGCTATTGAACATAAACATACAAAGAAAATTAACATAAATTTTTGCCAGTTTTCTTTTTGTTGCCAGAGGAGAGATTTATGATGCTCTAAGCTCCCAGGAAGTATCTTGTATTTCATTTATGATTCCACTGACCAGTGGGTGAATTTTAGGGCATGTCCTTTATGGATCTGAATACTATTGCCATTTTTATTCTTGACTTTGATATTCATTATATTATTGTTTGCTCATGCTGGGGAAACCTGCCATTTCCTGTTGAATACTAGATGGAAATATTCATGTCCAATGAAGTCTTAAGAAGAGGAAGTTGTTGGCTAGATTCCATATGGTTTACATGATATTTAGAAAGCCAGCTAAATAAGGTTTCACATTATCAATTAATGTGGGATTTTACTGTAATTTAATTTTTGCAGGGGTTATACAAAATAGAATGGACACTTTTAGAACTGTTAACACAAATCCAATAGTCTATCTTAGGGACACTTTTTCATGAAGTGGGTCACAGATGTCTTAAAACAGTATTATATGATGTTTGCTTGCTAATAACAAAATAAAAGAATTTAAAAATAGATTTTCTATGCTAAATGTAGTAGTAAATATGTGTAACGCCAGCATTCAGGAGGTAAAGGCACGAAATCAAAAAAGTTGAAGGATCATATTGTCCACATAGAATCTTCAGTATCAGTCTGGGCTACATGGGATCCTTTTTCAAAAATATTAAAATCTTTCTAAGGTTAGTGAAATCATGAATGTAGGAAAGACTCTCTGTCACATTTCTAGACCAGCAAAATCCCTTTCTGCACTCTAAATCTTATGCTTATAATCATGAGAAAAGTGTAGCTACCACTCTTTAGCAAACAGAGAGCATCCCAGAGACTCCAAGGGTACACAATGAAGAGATCAACATGGATCATTCTGTATCCCAACTCCTGCTTCTATGGCTCAGGGATCAACACGAAAAGGAATCAGGAAGATAGTAAGATCCAGAATACCTTTGGATGCTCTGAAATGGTCTTCCCTAGAAATAGCTATGTAAACAAGACCAACCAGGGCAGTAGCCCTTATCAAAAGGCATGTTAATGTAGAAAAGAGAATATTTCATGAGGTCCCAACCCTATGAAGAACTATTAAGAACAAATGACTACTGGAAAAGGGGAATGTTCCTCTCTCAGAGATGAGCACTCTCACTGGTTGTCCTGTGCAGAGCGGTTTAAACCTTTTCAGCCTTTAACACACACACACACACACACACACACACACACACACACACACACACACACACACACCACCACCACCACCACCACCACCAAAAAGAGACTCAGCAGATTTTATTATATATAGTTGTGATACACACACACACACACACACACACACACACACACACACACACACACACACACACACACACATACATTAAAGAAAAAGAGCTATTAATATGCAGGGAAAGACCTGGTAGGTGTTTGAGAGAGAGTAACTGGGGTGGTTGGGGGAAGCAAAGGGGAGGTGGTGATGTAACTCTCTTTCAATTATATTTTAAAAACATCCAGCAGCCACAAATGAGATAAAACATTTAAACTGTTTCTGTTTCAACAATTAATAAAAATTAATTTAAAAAAGGGTATGTATGTGGTTGTTATATTGTGCACCCTAATAAACTTATCTGGGAGTCAGAAAACAGAACAGCCACTATATTAAACACAGGTTTAGGCAGTGGCAGCACATGCCTTTAATCCTAACATTCTGGAGGCAGAGATTCATCTGGATCTCTGAGTTCAAAGCCACACTGGAAACAGCCAGGCGTGGTGACACACGCATTTAATCCCAGGAAGTGATGGCAGGAAAGAGTAAGGTATATAGAGCATGAGGACCAGGAACTAGAACCTTTTCAAGCTTTTAGATTTTAGCAGCAGTTCAGCTGAAATCCATTCAGATGAGGACTCAGAGGCTTTCAGTCTGAGGAAACAAGATCAGCTGAGGAATTGTCAAGGTGAGGTTGGATGTGGCTGGTTCTGCTTCTCTGATCATTCAGCGTTCTCTCCAATACCTGGCTCTGGGTTTGTTTTTATTAATAAGACCTTTTAAGATTTGTGTTACAGAAGTAGGCTGGGAAAAACAGTAAAACCAATAAAATTCCTTTCTTTAAATCAATTCTTAATGAGAAAATAAAAAAGCAGCTCTAGTTGCAGTTTTTACTCTTTAAACACATATTCTCAACTTATATGATTTCATTTCATTTTTATTTGGAATCTAGTGTGTTTCTACTACTGCATTATTATATTTGGTATATATATCTTATCTCTTATAACAAAGGCTACTAACTATTTCATTTCATTTTTTTATTTGGAATCTACTGTGTTTCTACTACTGCATTATTATTTTTGGTGTATACCTTATCTCTTATAACAAAGGCTGAGAATTCCATCTACAAATACACACACGCAAATACACACATACATATATATACATATAACATTCTACTATGAGTATTGGCCCAAATTCATTTGACTCCTATTCAAATTAATATTTATATGAATTGTCATGTCAAAATTAAGTAACATCCAACAAGATTTTTATAGTAACATGATAAGCAAGTGATTAAAAATAAAAATATTTGCTCCCATTTAAACATTAATAAATGTTCAAATCTATCTGGGTCAAATGGAACAGACATACAACTTTTATTTGACCTAAGTTTACACTCAAATAAACACATATTATCTGTTACAAAATTCATCAGCAGTAGAAGTAACTTGAATGGCAGCCAGACTTGTTTACTGTTTCTTAAAAATGCAAAAAAAAATATAGTTGATAACTTCAAACCTGAGGGTATAGTAAGTTTAAATGAAATAATAAATATTCATTAAAACAAATCATTTCCAAATAAGATAAACTACTGAAGCATTAATTGGTGAATATAAGTTTAAATTTATCTATTTGGGGGCTTCTCATTTCAGAGGAGCTAAAATATTTCAGTTTAGTAGTAAACATGTCCTATTTCGTACCTTAAAATGTATCATTAGGAAACATCTTTTAAAGATAATAAAATAGTCCAGTAAACTTCTTCTGAAGTTTAATAACACCAAGTTTGAAGCATTGTTGCAAATATATGCTCCTGAAGTTTCTAGAAACAATAATGCTGAAAAGTTACAATTATAAGAAATGTCATAGGTATGATTAAATATAGGTTCACATATACAGATGAACATTTTATCTATATGAAAATGTACGTAACATATGGGGTATATTATTAAATTGTATATTTGATCTCTACATAATATTGATAAAATTCACTAGATTTACAAATTAATCCAGTGATTTCTCAAAAATATATAAGAGTAAAAAAAAATTACCTTACAGAGTTTTAAAAATCACAGGGCTCCTAAAATCTTTACTAAAGAAAAATATTAGAGTAGGTATCTAGGTAAATATGAAATTAAAGGAAGAGGGTATCTACAGATCCACTTCTTTTTAAACAAGTCCAGACTGAATAGGAAAGGGGGGTGGCATTAGTCAACCAAGGAGCCTAGATCTACAGCTTGGTAGTTGTCCATCTGCATTGCTTATACCTGTCCTTTTCTAGCCTGATTCTATTCTCTAACATGCAAGTTGCTTTGATTTGTTTTTCTAATAAGGTTTGTTTAAATCAGATTATCTATAGCTCATCTGAATTACAGAGAGACCTGACAGCAAAATCACTTTAGCAAATCTAGAGAGAAGAATATGCCTTCAATTATTATTATTATTTTTGCTCATATACTGTTGTTTGAATCTTAGGTGGTCTTTTAATAAAAAAACTGAAAGCCAGATATTAGGGTGAAAGCTGAAAGAGCAGGGAAGCAGAAGAGCGACCCCTAGCTCTTACCTCTATGAAATCTTCAGCCTAAAGAGAGTAAGTTCCTGTTTCCTCATGCCTTATATAACTTTCTCTTCCCAGACATCACTTCCTGGGATTAAAGGCTTGTGTGATTCCCAGTACTGGGATTAAAGGTGTGTGCCACTACTGCCTGGCTCTGTTTCCGGTGTGACCTTGAACTCACAGAGATCCAGATGGATCTCTGCCTCCCTAGTGGTAGGATTAAAGGTGTGTGCCACCACTGCCTGATCTCTATGTCTAATCTAGTGACTGGCTCTGTCCTCTGATCCTCAAGCAAGTTTATTAGGTGCACAATATATCACCACAATGTACAAGGTGCACACATCTTTAACATGACATCATATACTTTGTATTAAATAATCTAACATGCTATCAAAGTTATCAGCATATGACATAGAAAAAGTGTGAAATACACAGGATGTGCTTATATTATGTGACATTCACAGAATCATTTGATCTGATGGAGAATGGATGGATGTTCAAGCATGCCTATAAATATGAAAATATTTGTAGAATATATAGGGAAAAAGTTGTCTGGGGAAAAAGGTACTTCAAGTAGAACAAAGTTTTAAAATGGAGAATATTAATTTATAACGTCTAATCTGTAAAAAGAACTGAAGTAAAACTAGAATTTAGTGTTCTCTAAGTTTGAAGTAATCTCTACGTTTGAAATTCATTGGATATTGGACTTTTTTGTTTTATTTTGTTTTTTTTTTTTTTTTTTTTTTTTGGTTTTTCGAGACAGGGTTTCTCTTGTAGCTTTGCGCCTTTCCTGGGACTCGCTTGGTAGCCCAGGCTGGCCTCGAACTCACAGAGATCCGCCTGGCTCTGCCTCCCGAGTGCTGGGATTAAAGGCGTGCGCCACCACCGCCCGGCTTGTTTTTGTTTTTTGAGTCAGGGTTTCTCTGTGTAGTTTTGGTGCCTGTCCTAGATCTTGACTTGTAGATTTGTAGCCCAGGCTGGCCTCAAACTCACAGACATCCGCCTGGCTCTGCCTCCCGAGTGCTGGGATTAAAGGCGTGCGCCACCACCGCCCGGCTTGTTTTTGTTTTTTGAGTCAGGGTTTCTCTGTGTAGTTTTGGTGCCTGTCCTAGATCTTGATTTGTAGATTTGTAGCCCAGGCTGGCCTCAAACTCACAGACATCCGCCTGGCTCTGCCTCCCGAGTGCTGGGATTAAAGGCCTGTGCCACCACTGCCCAATGGATATTGGACTTATTTATGGAGTATATAAGCATTGTCTGCTCCGAGAAATTTTAATCTAGAAAATATGATCACTGTGTCTTCAGTTACTTGTAAAAGACCTTAGGTTTTCTGTACTTTAAAACAATTTATATTCTTTAAAATTGTTTGATTGTCACTGATTATATTGACAACTATTTTTTCAAGGTAAACTAATGAAGAATATTAAATAAATATTTTAGAAATACATTATATAAACTTTTCCATAAAACATAGTTTTATTATTCTATTTACCTTGTTATTAGTTTGGCTTTATTGACTTGACAATTTTTAATAATGTAAACATTTATGATCATTTATATAAATAATTTAAATAAGAGCATAATATTTTGATTAAATTACCATTATGATTTCCAAATGACTCTTTTACCACAAATCAAAATTTTATTTTACTCTACTGTTTAATGTCTTTGTTTAGAATGTAATTTGGAAAATACTGGTATACGTGCTTTGCTTTATTTTGATGTCTGTTTTGTCATGATTATAGCACATACTGACAAATGATCCAAGAAAAATGACTTTAGTAACTGGTGGTGGTGGTGGATGATGATGCGTTGGTACTCTGCTGTATTAAAAAAGAATTGAAAGGAAGAAAACGTGGGTTGGTTTTAGTAAAGAGTATGAAAGGAAGTATGACAGAAAGAGCATTTCAGTGAGTGTGAGAGAGAGAGAATAGATTATATATGAAAGATGATAGATGATAGATACATAGATAAATAGATACATAGAAACATAGATATAGATAGGTAGATAGATAGATAAAGCCTTTTCAGCAGAAAATAGCTTACTCCAAGAGGCTGATTAAAGTATTTCATTTGTGCATTGTTACATCCTACAGTGACAAGGAATTAAAGCAAATTTTAGTGGTCAGAGTCTCATCTAGAGAAATCAGCTGTCAGTCCAAATAACCACTGAGATTCCGCAAACCCTTATTATTTTGTAATCAGTATTCAGTTGTTTAAACAAAAATTGAAGAAACGGTGCATTTTCTACTTGACACCATTTCGTTCTTTTTTTTTTTTTTTTTTTTTTTTTTTGCTCTAATTCCGTTGATTTTATACAACAAACCTTTTCCTGGGTTATCTATTCTTCATTGATCCCTTTGTGTATCCGCCCATCTACAACTCACTTTTACAGTTATCTTACCTTTATACTGTATCATACTATAAAGTATAATTTAGTGAAATTAACATATAATTCTTTTTAGTTAAATCTATGCCATAGATAGGGCTGTTGCCTTTTAAGTAATATTGATCTCTTTTCTTGATTATTCTGGCTACATTTTAATAATCTTTATGGTATTTTGAAGCCCCTAAAGCATTTGATTTGCTGTTTTACCTGATTGTGTGTGCAATTTCACTGACTTCGGTGGTGATATTGTATTTGTGCTGAAATGTGGTGATATTTTATTTGTACGTTAACAAATAAAGTTTGCCTGGAGATCAGAGGTCATACTCAGCCATAAACAGAAGTCAGGTGTTTCAGCACATGCCCTTCATCTGATCACATGGCAGGCAGAGTCTCTGTGTGTTCAAGGACACAGCCAAACGTGGTGACACATGCCTTTATTCCCACTACCAACCATAGAGACCTGGAGGTCTGTATAGACAGGTAGTGATGAGGAGGTGAGGTGGCTGGGATAAGAGCCAATGAAAAGGCAGAACAGCAGGGCAATAGAGGCACAGGTTAGATATGAAGAAGCTGGGTCTCTTGGGAAGCTATGGTGATATGGCAAGCTAAGGTTTGTTTGGTGGCTGTCATTATCACTCTGATCTCTAAGGCTTTCACCCCTGTATTTGGCTCTGTATTTCTTTTCTTTTCTTTTTTCTTTTTTTTTTAGAATAATTATACCTTTATTTCTGCTTCACTCAGAATGTAAACTCAAGTTAAAAAGTTTCTGTTGTAGTAACTCATGTCAACTATTTTTTTCTTTAAATGTTTTTATTTATTTTTTTCCATTTTTCTGTATTAAAAATTTTTCTACTCACTCTACATACCACCCATAGATCCATGGCCAGGCGCCATGCTGAACTCTGGGAATCCAGTCAATGAGAGAGAGGAGGGATTCTGCAGGCAGGGAATGTCCAGATCATGATGGGAAGAAGTGCAGAGATGACCTGCCACATTATTGGAGGCCCATGAACTGTAGACTAGTGGCTATGAAGCCCCCACAGGACTGGTCTAGGCCCTCTGGATATGGAAAACGGTTGTTTGGCTTGAAGTGTTTGGGAAACTCCCAGGCAGGGGGATCAGAATCCATCCCTGTTGCCTGGGCAGGCTTTTGGGAATCGGGTGCCTGTGGTGTGGTGCCTTTCGCAGCCTTGGTACAGTGGGAAGAGGCTTGGACCTGCCTAGTCTCAGTGTGCCAGGCTCTGCTGACTCCCCATGGAAGACCTTGATTTGGGGGATGTGGGGATGTGGGGTGACTTGGGAGGGAGGGCTGGGAAATGGGAGAAGGGAGGAAGTGGGATCTGTGGGATTTAAAAATTAAAATATTTTTAAATATTTTCTCTTTTTGTATTTACATATTTTCATAGCTTATAATAATATTCAGCCCTATTTGTGACATATACTGTGACTTACCTTTGCATAAATTCCATGGATATTTGGAAAATTCAAAACAAATAAAATTTTTAGTGATTATAGTAAAAATGTCAATGCATACAATTTGAGGTTTCTATGAATTTTTGATTTATCATTATTTTCTATTAATTGTAGTTCTGTTTAGTCTTTCTATTTCTTAATCGTTGCTTTATAATGTCATTTCAGAAGTTAAGTATCATATATTAAAGGTCATGTTTCCTTAGAGACTCACTGTTGTGATGCTTGTTGATTGTGTCATAAACAAATTTTCAAATGCACTCATTGTTTCTATTTGTCTAAGTCATCATGCTATATTTGGCTCCGCAGATAACCATCTTTGTCAAAACCAAATATTTACTTTTTGTTAAATAGTTTTGTGATATAACTCATTAACAAAATTCTCAGGAGAAAAATATGTAGACAAATTTCTAAAGGAATTTATTAAATAAAAACATGGGGCCAAATATAAGGGTGAAAGCCTTAGAGATCAGGGCAATAAGAATAGCCACCAACCTTACCTCTCCAGCTCTGTAGCTTCCAAATGCAGGCTACTTCCTGTCTAACCTGCACCTTTATTGCCTTGCTTTTCTGCCCTCTCATTGGCTCTTAGCCCAGCTACCTCACTTCCTTATTACTGCCTGTCTGTATAGACCTCCAGGTCTCTATGGTTGGTACTGGGATTAAAGGCCTATGTCACCACACTTGACTCTGTTCCCTAGAATGATCTTGAATACACAGAGACCCTGCCTGCCAAGTGATCAGATTAAGGGTATGTACTATCACTCACTGCCTGACTGTTGTGTTACAGGCTTGCTATTTCTCCTGATATCCAGCAAACTTTATTTATTAACAAACAAATAAAATATCACCACAAAAATATAACCAATTGTAACTTGTCTTCTTTGATCATGAACTGTAGTGATTTTACAATGTGATGATATATTGATCTATCCAATCTATTTTGCTTATTTTAAAATTTAAACTTTCCTTTAGGATGTGAAACTAAGAATACATAAATTGCTATTATGTAGAAAGCTCTTGACCTTAAAATTTATTGAATTTGTTTAGGTAATTGTTATTGATAGTCATAGAATTCAATGTCATACTAGAATATCATTTTATGTAATATATTAAATGTCCAATGGTTACAATTGCATGCTTTGAATTATTAAAATTTACCATACACTTAAGTATAGCTGCTTTTTAATGAAAAAAACTCAGAATAGCTTTCACGGAAAGAATAATATCAGAAATCAGTACTTGAAACCAAAACCAATAAAGAATACTGAAAGGCAATAGTCCATATATTGTAATAACACCAAATTTATACTTTACCTTGAAGATCTTCTCTAATAAACAATGTTCATTTGTATACATGTTTAAAAGTATTTTTTTAATCTTATTGTTATTCCTTAATAATAAACAAGTATTTTTGTCACAATGGCACTTACAGTTAAACAGAAACCTCATTCCAATTAATTAAAGAACTGGACTTCAAAATGAACCTGAGACCTCCACTCTGCCTTAAAGTAATGCAGACTAAAACAGATTTGCCTACCTAGCACACATTTCACAGGCAAATCAATGGGTTAATTTAATACTGTACAATATTCAGTAACAATGGCAGTGGGTTTTTTTTTTATAGAAACATGATTAAACTGGTTTCTAATAGTTATGAATAGTTGAAATTAATTATCTTTTACATTAGGAGTGTTGTGATTCAACTAAATATTTCTATAAACTTTAAAATGAAGTTTTCAATATGACTCATGATAAATCTCTTTACTTGTCTTTGGATTATCATTCAGATGATGACCAATACATTATATAGTTTCTCTATAAGGAAAATATATTTTTGGGGTTTCATTCTGGTAATAATGAATGTACATGAATGTACATGTGTACAGATAAATGGAGAGAAGCAAAGGAGTCATCCTTAATAATGTCAATGTTTGGAACTGAGAAAAAAAAATGTGCCAGGTATTGTATTGATCCAAATTACAAACATAATTATCTATAATGCTATAGCACAAAATTTTATTTGTTAATATATTGCCTAATAGGCAGAAATAAGGTTTGCTCATATTATAATTTAAGTATGTGCATACTGCCTCTAAGAAATTAATAGTCATTTTTCATACTGTATCAACTTCCCAGTATCAGTGTCTTTCTACAACGTCTATGGTAATACATTTTCTCCTTGGAACAGTAAGAAATGGCTGTCTTCCAACACTTCCTGCCAATGCAAATTAATATGTAGAATAAGAGGTACCACCAGTGACCTGAGAATATGGTCTCTTGGTAGTTATTTTCAGAAAAAAAAAAAAAAAAAAACTGAAGCTAAAATGAAATCATCCTAGCTCCCACACAGCATGCATGAAAACACTGTGCCTTTAGTGTGTCTCCAATTTTATACTCTGATTCACTCTGTTATTCTAGATTCTACTTCATAAACAAGAATTTGAAAAGGTCATTTTATATATATATATATATATATATATATAGTTATAGTTATAGTTATAGTTATAGTTATAGTTATAGTTATAGTTATAGTTATACATATACTATATAATATATAATACATATACAATTGTAAAAACAAATAAAAAAGAATAACCCTCTTCCTTCTCTTAACCTGTCTCCACATACAGGGTCATAACAACATGGTTTCCTTAACAGAAATCACATGTATGTGGAAGATCACATGTAGTTCGTTACAGGAAACTAGATAAAATTCTGTCTAATGTACATGGAGATATTATTTTAAAATTATGAATTTTCTTCAAAAGAAGAGTTTCCTGTAGAAAAATGTTAAATCCAAAAATAAAAAAGATCCAGGCTGAAAACATCCAGTAAATCTAATAATACACTATAAAAAGACCAAACCTGTGTATAATAAGACTAGAGAAAGGAAAAGGAACCCAGTTCAAAGGGAGAGGAAACATTTTCAGCAAAATTTTTAAAGAAATTTCCCCCAATATATGTTACAAAAAGCAGAACACTAAATAGACTTGACCAAAAGACAAATTCCCCATTGCATATAATAAGTAAAACTGCATTACACATCAAAGAACATTAAAAGCTGCAAGGAAAAAAGAACAAATTCCATGTATGGGTAGACCTATTAGAACAGCATCCCACCTTTCAATGGAGACACTAAAACCCAGAAGTGCCTGGAGACTAGTTTTTCAAACACTAGGAGACCACAGATGCAAACCCAAACTACTATACCCAATAAAGTTTCAGTCACAATAGATAAAGTCAATTAATGATAAAAAAAATTTATGCAGTGTCTATCTACAGATTCACCAGATAAAAGATGCTAGAAAGAAAGTTCAACCTAACAGGCTAACCACACCCAATAAAAAACCAGGAAATGGAAAACATATGGACTCTCAACATCAATGGTCTCAATTCCCCAATTAAAAAACAAAAGAAAACAAACAAACAAACAAAAAACCACAGCCTAACAAATAAGATTTTAAAAAGATTTAAATCCTGATTCATTCTTCTGCTGCATCTAAGAAACACAATTTAACATCAATGTTAGTTATCATCTCGGTGTGAAATGATGCAAAACAAAACAAACAAACAAAAAATTACAAGCAAACACACCCAAGAAGTATGCCAGTATATCCACTGTAATAGACAAAATAGACTTCAAACAAAAACGACTCAGAAGTGACAAGGAGGGACACTACATCATCAGAAGAAAATTCCTTCAACAAAGCATTATAATTCTTAACATCCATGCACCAAAAATAAGGGTATCCAAAATCATAACAGAACACTACTCTACCGCTTATATTACATATTGATCTTCAAACACTGATCGGAGTCACATCAAAACCTCACTTTTGCCAACAGACAGGTCATCAAGATACACCTAAACATAAATCCTGGAGATAACTGATGTAATAAACCAAATAGATGTAATAGATATTTACAGAGCATTTCACTAAAACACAAAAGTATATATCTTCTCCTCAGCAGCTCATGTAGCTTCCTCCAAAATTGACCACCTTCTTATTCACAAATAGAGAGAGAGAGAGAGAGAGAGAGAGAGAGAGAGAGAGAGAGAGAGAGAGAGAGAGAGAGAGAAATAGCATCCTACCTACATGCTGTAGATCAGCATGTCCACAGATTAAAGCTGGACATCAACAACCATAGAAAAAACAAAAAAGTTTACAAATTCATGGAAACTGAACAACTCATTACTGATTGAAAAATGGGTCCACTTTCATGTTTTTATAGGATTCCTGTGTGAGCAAAATAGTTTGTATCTGATTCTTAGGCCTTCTCTTGGACTCTTTCTGTTCTTGTTTTTTCTTGTCCAACTCTAAAGAAACAGTTTTTGCTTCATATTATTATGTTTTGTTATTTTTTTAATGAATGAATGAATGAAAATCTAGCCATTAGGGTAAAGGGTAAGAGCTGAACTCTCATTTATCCCTGAGGGGAAAGGGAAAAACAATTTTCTCCAATAGAGTAACAGTGACTATGTTAACAACTCCAAGACAGGCCTCATGTTCAGGAGTAGCTGACCAACACATAACGGCCTCAAGAGGGCTTTTGTTGTTGTTGGAAGAATGTGATTTTAGTTGGTTTTCTTAGGTTTCTTTTAGGGGAGATGTTGTTTTATTGTTTTCGTTTGTTTTGTTTTTATAAAGAACTTAAAGTTGGTTAAACAGGGACAGAAAAAGGGTCTGCAAGAACTTGGGGGAGAGGAAGAATATGATCAAAATATGTTTAAATTTAAAAATAATTTTAAAGAATAAAAACAGAGAAACCAGAAAATGCCTCAATACAGGAAAGAAATTAGAAACTTTCTAGAATAGAATGATAATGAAATTACAACATACTCCAAACATGGAACACAGTGAAGAATCTAAAGACAACTTCATACCTCTAAAGTGCCTCCATAAAAAATTGGTAAGATCTCATATAAGTAACTTAACAACACACCTTTAAGCTCTAGAAAAATGTTATTTAAAAAGTTTCATCAGATTTGAAACATCATATCCTATAAGTAGATATTTAAATAGAAAGCTAAACAACTCAAAATAGCTTCAATAAGCCCCTAAAACTGACCACATCCATAGACCCTTCCAGAGTAAACAATAAAAGCTGCAAAGAAGACTCTGAGACCACTCTACTGTCTAAAAGAGATTCAAACTAGAAACACTTTGACAGGAAACTCTCCAACCTCTTAAGCTACCTGCATGCTGTACAGGGTACTTCAGGTTTTCCAAATTTTGTGAGCTGTCCCCCACGCTGAGATAGGCCTTGGAAATGTAGCTGTTTTTCAGTCATTTCTCCTCCTTTGTCCATTGCTTTTACTCCTGTATGCAACCTCAATAAGTCATTGGTTTACCAAATTGAACTTCGGTGGTATTCGTATTTGATCTGTCATGGGCTCTATATCTCGGGTTAATAGGATTGTGTGGTGCATCTCCCCAGGATCAGTTTTGTCACTTAAACAAAAAGAAGAAATAGAACCCAAAAGGAGTCAATGTCAAGAAACAATCAAAATGAAGGCTAAAAATTATTAAAATAAAAACAAACCGGAAAAACAAACAAAAATAGTACAAGTAATCAAGGAAACATAGAATTTATTCTTTAAGAAAATCAATAAGATTGAACAATGCTTAGTCATATGAAATAAAAAGCACCAGGGAAGAGCCAAATTAACAAAATTAGCAAATAAGAGGCTACAAGATTAACACACAAACATGAGTAGGATTCCTATAAATATACACAAATGACAAAAAAAAACTGAAAAATAATTAGAGAAATGACTACCTTTCACAGTAGACTCAAAAAATATAAAACATTGTGGGGAAACTCTAAGCAAGCCAGCAAAAAAACAAAAACCTTTAAGACATTGAAGAATATATGAGAAGATGGAAAGATCTTCCATGCTCATGGATTGACACAGTAAAAATGGCCATCCTAACAAGAGCAATCTACTAATTCAGTACAATTTCAATAAAATTGCAACGATTCTTCACAGCATGTAATAGGACAATTTTCAGTTTCAATATGCTGTGGTCCCGCTGCAGCCTGGGTTCAGATCCTGAGGTGGGGAAGGAGCAACATTGTGAAGAAATGATGTGTCTAACCACGACATGAGTTTCACACAAGTGGGAAGCCCCTAAAAGCTCAAGCCATTTTTATTTATACTTCAAAAACAAGCATGTTTTCTCCACCCTCCATGATTGACCTCCAGAAAAAAAAGTATCTTTTCTTCCAAACTTTTATATCAAAACAACTTTTTATTACTATTAAGAAGTTTTGTATTCATTTTACATACCAACCACAGATCCCCCTCTCCTCCCTCCTCCCACCCCCCCCAGCTGTTTCCCCCCAACCCACCTCTCATTCCCACCTCCTCCAAGGCAAGGCCTCCCATGGGGAGTCAGCCTGGTACATTCAGTTGAAACGACTTTTAAACAAAAAACAGCACTCAGCAATTTGTTATATTGTCTCGATATCAAGCCAGGCACATCCTGTCCTTACAAGGCTAAAAGGTGATAAACATAGGCACACATTCTCAGGAATAACAATATCGTACAAAACTTAACAAAGCATACTTAACAGAAATAGTGGTAATTTGCTGACAAACTGTTTGCATAGAATTAGTTTGTATTTCTCCAACTGTTCCCTTGTCCTACAAAAGTGTCCTGCATGCCTAAGCCTCTCTATAAGAAACACGAGAAGCATCAGTTCCCAGAGAATTTTAGGGGAAAACATTGGAGAAAAAAAAAAAGGAACTTTCAGAAATGATTACATCTGTCCCATGTGTGACTGTCACAGTGCAACTACAGACTGCCAAGAGAATCATGACTAATATGAGAGAGAAGAGAGCACGTAGGCCACAAGGTTCCAGCAGGATTATGTGCTATCCCGATGTCCACTGATTATTGCTATGTGAGAAAGCATCTCTATGGGTCTTGCCTCAAAAAGATCCATTAGACAAGCTTTCATATGCTGATTGGAAACTAGGACACTTGGCTCCCAACATATATGGAAACACAAAATACCCAGGATAGCTAAGAATAAGCTTCCTGGATAGGAAAAGAACTGTGTGGTGTTATTTTCGTTGTGTACCCCAATAAAGCTTATCTGAATATCAGAGGCAGAAACCATCCACTATAGTAAACATAGAAGTCAGGCAATGATAGCACATGCCTTTATTCCTAGTATTCGGGAGGCAGAAATCCACCGAGATCTCTGTGAGTTCAAGGCCACACTGGGAACAGTACCAGGCATTGTGACACATGCCTTTAATCCCAGCACTAACCATGGAGGTCTGCAGGTCGGTACAGACAGGCAGGAAGTGACAGAGCTAGGCAGAAAGAGGAAGTGATGGAGCTGGGCGAAAAGAGGAAGAGAGATGGCAAGACACAGAAAGGGCTGTAGGTATGGGTAAACAGGAAGTAGGTCTCTTTGGAAGCTGAGGAGTTGGTAAGGTTGGCTGTAGCTTGTCCCATTCCTCTGATCTCTCGGTTTTTACCCCAATATCTGGCTCCGTTTTTTTTTGTTTTTTTTGTTTGTTTGTTTGTTTGTTTGTAATGAGACCGTTTAGCAATTCATCTTAAAGAACTGCTGGCGGTATCCCCAATCTCAAATTTTACTATAGTGCTATAGTAATAAAAATAGCATGGTATTGGCACAATAACAGACAGATTGATCAAAGGAATAGACTCAAGGGCCCCGAAATAAGTCTAAACAGTTACGGACTCCTGATTTTTATTGAAGAAGCCAGAAATACACACTAGGAAAAAAAGAAAAAATCTTCAACAAATGATGTTGGTCAAACTGGATGGCTGAATTGCAGAAGAATCCAAATAGATTCATACTTATCACCCTGTAGAAAACTCAGTTCCTAACAGAACAAACACCACAACATAAAACCAGATACACTGAATCTTATAGAAGAATAGGGGGCAGAATCTTGAACTCACTGGCACAGAAAAATATCAGTAACAGCACAGATACTAAGAACGACTACAAATGAGACCCCATGGAACTGAAGATCTTTTGCATGGCAACAGACACCATTACCTGGACAATGCAGCAGGCTGCTAAATGGATTTTTTTTCTTTTTTACCAACCACACATCTAATAAAGGGCTAATATTCAAAGTATATAAAGAACTAAAAAAAATAGACAACAAGGAAACAAATAACAAAATTAAAAATGGGAAACAGATCTAAACAGTGAATTATCAAAAGAGAAAACTCAAATAACTTAAAATCATTTTAAGAAATTTTCAACATGTTTAGTCATCAGGGAAATGAAAATTAAAACTACTCTAAGGTTTCGTCTTACACCTGTCAGAATGGTCAAAATCAATGAAACAAGTGACGCCTCATGATTGCAAGTATGCACAATCAGGGGGACACTCCTCTATTGCTGGTGGGACGGAAAACCTGTACAGTCACCTATGGGAATCAGTGGGGCAGTTCTTTAGAATGCAGAGGATCCTTGGATCTGATTTGGAGTTTTTATGGGATTCCTGTTTTGCAAATGTGTGTGTGTGTCTCTCTATATATTTTTTGTGCTTTTTTCTTTAGATCCTTTTCTTGTTTGTTTGTTTGCTTGTTGTCCCATTCCTATTTCATTAAATTTTATTTTTCTTTATATTACTGTGTAGATGCCTCTTCCTCATTTTGTTTGTTTGTTCTTTGTTCTTTGTTTTTTGTTTTGTTTTGTTGTTAAGGAAAAACATTAATTAGGGTGGTCTACATTTTTAGGGATTTAGTCCATTATCATCATGGTGCAACATGGTGGCATGCATGCAGACTTGGTGCTGGAAAAGTAGTGAAGTGTTGTGCATCTTGACTTGCAGGAAATGATCTGAGACCTTGGGTGGTATCTTGAGGATATATGAGACCTCAAAGCCTACCTCCACAGTGATATGCTTCAATCAACAAGGCCACATCCACTCCTACAAAGCCACATCTCTGAATAGTGCTATTTCTATGGGGGTACTTTCTTTCAAACCACCATAGCATCTCTGTGTGCTGTGTTGTGAAGCCTGGTGGGCATAACATAGGCTTCATCATAATATAGCATACAGATGATGCCCTCCAGGCTTAGTAAGTAACATAGCCTGATTGTTTTCTAAATTGAGACAGAAATGGTGTGGATCCAAATGGGACAGGAGGTGACAAGGAAATGAGAGGCGTAGGAGGAGGAAAAACCACAATCAGAATATATTATACGAGAAAAAATACATTTTAATAAAAATGTAATATAATAGTTAGGCATACTTCAATTTAGGAAAGAGAAGTTGAGGGCAGAGTGTCAGGTAGATTTACATGGTGATTTTAAAATGTCAACCCAAAAGCATTGAAAGATACATTGTAGAATGATAAAAGATAGGGTACTTTACATAAAGACCACAATAATCTACAGAAACATTATGAAAAGTGACATGTTTACACCAAAGAAGAGGTTTTTAGTCTCTAAATCACTAATTCAATACAGTAAAGTAAACTTGTTAAAATACAATCATCTCTTAGGGGAAAGCAAAGTCAATGGGCAGAGCTGAGCAGTACAATCTACTGAAGGAGCTGAATGCTATATTAGGGGCATTTTACCAAGATTTTATTGTTTCTATCAATGCTCCGAACACAAGGTTTCAAGTCTCTGTGTGTGTTATGTGTGAATACTCATACTTTCTCACAATATCCACATATGTACTTGGAATGGTCTGTTTCTGGAGGTGAATTTTCCTTTCAAATTGAGCCCTGATGTCTACCGTGATTTTTAGAAAACACAATGTTTTCAAGAATGCAGATAAAGAGCATAATGACCAAGAAGAAACGGCTACATTTAATTATTCATGGCAGACAACGCTATTAGAACAGACTCAATGTTGATTCAATAGCCAACATGAAGACGAGCCAAATTGTTCCCAGTTGACAATGCATAACAGGAAATTAGAAATGAGACTCATTGGGAAGAAAGTTTTTACGTGGGAGATAAGAGGTTAAAGGGTAAAGATATAACAAAGTACACAATTTGTATGAACTGCGAATGAATAAATGTAGTTTAATTTATTTCTAGTATAAAAGAATACAAAGAGAAATTATATTTGTCTGGTTTCTAATTGTTAAATTAACATACAATATTAACATGTTTTAACCTATGATTTAAGATGTGTGTATTGTGTTTGACATAAAGGTTTCCTTATATAGTTCTCAATGTCCTTAAATTTCATTAGAAACTGAAATGAAGTTCACACAACAATTTTCAGAAGCGTATGTTGAAATCAGAAAGGACATGTATGTGTTGTGATACATAATTTTTCCCACTTATTTTTAAGTAAGAGAAAGAAGAGGATGCTTCTGTGGTGTCGCGGTGACATGACCTGTGGACCTTGTTAGCAATGCACGTGCAGGCAGAGGCAGTAATAGGAGTGACTGTCTAATTGGCTTTGCTTCCCTAGAAGTCATTATGTACCCAGAATAGCATGTGTCTTTTCAGTCTGACAATAATTAAATCACCTCCACCACTGCACACAAGTGTGAGTTAGTTTAACGCATTGATGAGGACCAGCGTTTTACAATCCTAGGGAATGCTACCTGAGGTATGTTTTCAATAGGCGATTTTAATACACATTAATTTGATATATTTCCCACTTCCCCTTGGCTCATAAATTTTAAAAAAGACTCTATGGCTGCTCCATCCTGATTAAAATTCAATAAAACTTGTTCTTCCTTAATTAAACACTCCCTTCTCTACCAAACAAGGATGGCTTAGACTTTCCTTACAGTTCTGTGATTGTGGCCCTAGTCCTATCTCCAGAAACTGAAAAATGATAGACTAATTAAATGGATGCAGCACAATGTGGTAACTTTGCAAGGTGGCATGGTTATGAAATACATTTGAGAAGTTACATTTTGTTTCCTACAGAGGATATCAAAATTCAAACTCAAAATAGGTGGAATTACAGTCTCACCCAACCTTTAAAATGGATTAGTTGAAAAATCTTCATTTATACTACTCTGTCATGAAGAAACCTAGTATACAGTATAGCTATATTGATTTGATTAACTGAAAATAATTAAGACTATTTTTTTTCAATGAATAGACATCCCCAGAGCAAGTCCTGGAGAGATGGCTCAGTGGTTAAGAGAATGGAGTACACTTTCAAATCTCCAGTGCTTGATTCTTAGATCCCAAATGTAAGCTCAAAACTGTCTATAACTAATATTTCAGTGTATTTGGTACCCTCTTCTGCACTCTACATGCACAAAGCAGATGTGTGCTAAACAAACATACATGAATGCAAAACACGTATATCTATTAACATTATGTGGACTGAGAAGGTGGGCTTTATGTATTCAGAAATACACTTCTATTTTCCTTTTTTATTATTATTGTTTATTTTTATCTTAATTTAATTTTTTTTAGCTTTCTTTGGGGGGGGCACTACCAGAGTGTGGTGGGATATAGAGGTACTGGGAGATGAGTTCAATCAGGGCACATGATGTGAAATTCCCAAAGAATCAATAAAAATGAAGAAACACACACACACACACACACACACACACACACACACACACAATTAAAGAAAAAGAGGTGTGCTGTTTGTTTGAAATAGCATCTTAGTTCAAGGAAGGGTTTGGGAGGAAGAAAGGGAAAGAAAAATTCTGTAACTATATTGTTGAAGTAAAATAAAATTTAGTTGAAAAAAATCAGATTAAAAAAAAAAAACATGTGAGTAGCAGTTAATGCTGTAAGAACTTCCTCATTTGGGTGGTGGTGGCACATACCTTTAATCCCCGCACTCAAGAGACATAGGCAGGCAGAACTCTGGTAGTTCAAGACCATCCTGATCTATAGAGTAAGTTCCAGGACAGCCAAGACTATTCAGAGAAACCATGTCTTCAAACAACAACAACAACAAACAAACAAAATTCTCCTTTAATATAGTTAAAAGATTACAATTTACAAAATAAGAAACATGGCATACATAATGTTTACATATATGTATTTTTTTATGAATTATCCCTTAAATCAATTCAGTGGCTGGTAGATTGCTCATAGGTTAGGAGCAATGGTCTTCCAAAGCAACAGGGTTCAACTCCCAGAGAAAACCTGGCATCTAAAATCCAGTAAACACAGTTCCCAAAACTTTGACATCATCAGACTTCTGCAAACACCAGCAATGCAAAACATTCATACTCATAAAGTAAAACTTAAAAATCTAAGACACAATGATAATCAATTTTAAGTATAGTATAAAAATAATTTTCAGATAATTTTCCAGAATAAAAATTGCCTTTAAATTATTTTGATGAATTAAATTTATAATATACAATCAAAATTTATATAAAAGAACATAATTTTACCTGATATTTTATTGAGATCAAATTAAATTAATGTATTATTAAAACAATAAATACATTATTTGAATGTCAATAAATTTTTTATTTGTTTGTTTTTTTTTTTTTGAGACAGAGCTTCTCTGTGTAGCTTTGGTGCCTGTCCTGAATCTTGCTCTGCAGACCAGGCTGGCTTCGAACTCACAGAGATCCGCCTGGCTCAGCCTCCCAAGTGCTGAGATTTAAGCTATGTGCCACCACCACCCAGCCTCTTTTTAACTTTTTAAAATTTACAATTCTAACAATGTCCATGTCCTTAATCTTCTTTGTTTCTTTTATTGAAATTAGATTTTTTTTATACAATATACTAATTATGGTTTCTAATGCCCCACCTTCTCTGAGATTACTCCCACCTTCCCTCCCACAGGAATCCATGTACTTCATGTCTTTCTTTAGAAAAGTATAGTAATAAAATTAAGCAAAACAAAACAAACCAGTAAAGGACAAAACAAACAAATCAGAAGCCATAATATACATGTAATGGACCTGTAAGGTGTAGATGTATCCAACCATCTTATCAAATAAGAAACACAGAGCCGATTCAGAGAAGAAAGCCAAGAAGTCAGAGCTAAGAGCCTCACCCTTCCTGATTCAGGGATCCTCTTCAGCCAAGAGAGCTCTCCGAAAAAGGGGACCTACTTCCTGTGTGTGTCTTTATATAGTCTAGCTGTTCTGCCTTCTCATTGGTTGTAAACCCAAACATGTGACTGCCTCGTCACTGCCTGAATGTACTGCCCTCCAGGTCCTTAAAGGCGTGCGCCACCGCCACCACACACTTGCTATGGCTCTAATAGCTCTGACCTCCAGACAACTTTATTTATTAATATACAATTAAAATCACATTTCAGTACAAGTAAAATACCACCACAGTAAGGTAAATAAACAAACACATATACAAACAAAGTAGTAAAGAAGAGACAATAATACTCCAAAGAAGCCAAAGAGTTTGTTTTGTGTAGACTGTATACTGCTGGGCATAGGGCCTGCTCTTAAGAGTGGTTAGTATCCTCAGTGAGACTACGGTGGAGAGAACTGATTTTTCATTTGGTGGTTACCAATTGGACGTAGCTTCTGGGTTAGGGATGGGGGCATATGTCCAATTATTTTCTCAGCATTGGACTCTGTCTGGAACTGATCAATGCAGGACTTGTGCATATTGCCACAGCCTCTGTGAGTTCATATGTGTGCTTAGAAGGGCCTTGTTTCCTTAGAGTCTTTTATCCCCTCTGGCTTCTATAGACTTTCAGTCTTCTACCCAGTTCCCTGAGCACTGAAGGGAAGGATTTGCTTGAGATATCTCATTTAGTACTGAGTCTTCTAAGATCTGTCTCCATCCATCCATCCATCCATCCATCCATCTATCTATCTACATAGCTAAGTATCTCTATCTAGCTATCTCTCGCTCTACAAAATATTCAGCTGTGGGTCTCTGTATTTGTTCTCATCTACTGCACAAGGATTCTTCTCATAATGGCTGACCAATAACTGATCTATGGGTACAGCAGAATGCTGTGAGGAGTCAATTTATGACTGTTTCTTCAAAAGAACAGTATTATTTGCTTTTCTCCTAGGTCCTTGGTCTATCTGATCTTTTGATCTTGGCCACATAGGCAGGGGCCAGGATGGGACCAGTCTCAAACAGTGGGCTTAACTAAGTCAAATATTGATTGCCTCCTCCAACAATGTTTGGGCCTACATTGAACTGGCACATCTTACAAGGAGACAATCATTGTAGATCAAATACTTTGTAGTTGGGTTGGTATTTTCTTTTCTCCTCTGGGAGAATGCAGAGTCTCTTTCTTATTCCCCTCTTTTTCTTATGAAACCTCTTCTTGTTCCATGCCTGTTCCTACTTCTATGAATTTCTGTGTGTTCATGTAAATCCTAGCTTGCATATATGGGAGAAAAATGTCAAGTAATATCTTTATGGATTTGCCTTACTTTACTTACTCTATTGATTTCCAATTTAACCCATTTTTATGAAAATATTTTCCTTTGTGCATGACACCACATTTTTTTCCATTCATATCTAGATGGACACCTAGACTGATTACATAGCTTGATTATTATGGAGCAATAAACAAAGTTGATTGTAGATAGGAATTTTAAATTTTGTCAAAAAATATACTTTCCAAGTTATGCATCAATACATCAAACTCTGGTTTTATCCTATTTTTACACTACAAAATTTAAACTACACTCTAGTAGATAATATTATGAATATTTTTACATAAAATATTAAAATGGAGAAATAACTTCGAAAGCATGAAATAGAAAACTGCTGTTTCATCAAAAATATGAAAAATCAAATGATGATTATATTCCACAATAATAATTAAATAAAACAAAAATTCCAGCAGATAGCCAATATAAGTATTTTCTCAAGGAATTGAGTTTGTATTGAACTTATGGATGCAATAGCATTGGTTGTAAAGACAGCAATTGCATGTTTAGTTGTCATCATTTGAAATTGACATAACCACCTACATCAATTTCTTAAGACGATTATGTACTGATTAAAGAGTGGAAGCATCTTTTGATAAAATACTACACACATGCCCATTAAGACTAATAGCATTTATAATGATACCAGCTGTTGAACTCCAAGAGATATACATAATTAATGACAGTTGAAGTTTACCTACAGCTTTTCCATCTGCTTCTTTAGAGTACAATTTCCCAAATGAACAACAAAAACCTAACAGAACTTTCATGATAGAAAACAATTCTTTACCAAATACCAATTCTAACATATTTGAGACTTATCTATGCCTTTAAAATACACTAAACTTCTTATTTTCAAAAAAATACACAGCTTTAAAGAAAGCTTTGTCACCTTCAATTTGAAACAATGTGATCTCTCTGTGGAATCAAATCATATTTATATGTATGTCAATATGAATAAATAATTAGTGAATGAAATGTATTATATATCAGAATACATGTATATATCATTTTCATAAATTTATCTAAGCTAATTGCTAAGAGAAGAACATTACTTGTTTTTACTAAATGAAAATAAGGAAATAGTGTAGCTATTATCTCTTGAAATTTATTTCATAATAAATTAAGCTAATTGAGTCATTAGTACAGAAATAACAGAGAGAATACATTTCAGAGATTATCAAAAGACAAAAAGATGAAAGAAAAAAGATAAAATCTTATTAATAACATTAAAATAAAGCATGGATTAAAAACTTCATTGTATATTAAATGAGGAAGCTATAGTTGTTTGAAATGAATTCAATTAAGTTCTTAGTAACTTGTTTTTTTCTTCCAGATGCAAAGAAATTGAGGTGGTTCCATTTTATAAATGTTCAATGACAGCCATTATTGTGGAGAGATACATGGAGGATGAGATAAACAGATGTTGTAAAGATAACCAAATGCTTCAATAGGCATATGCTTTTGGATAGAGTGACATATGAAAGTAGAGACTTAATATGACTGGGAAGCTTAGATGTCAGGAACCTACTGCCAAAGTGATTCTCAATTATAATTCTTTTCACTATCTCAAGATTTATGTTTCAGAGAAGTGAATAGAAAAATTAACTTGGGCTTCAAACTCTAGGTTCACATTAGAAAATAATCACATCATAATTATCAGATGACGACAAGGATTCTACAAGACTCAATCAAGCCAAAACCTGTATTGATTTAGTCAAAGTTAGTCATATAACTTGAAGATAAAGAAAATGATAAGTTTTTAAATCATTTCAATGATTATAGATATTAAAACAAAAGAAAAAGTTGAAGTGTATAAAGATATAATGCTGAAGTAGAAGGTACATCCCAGGTAAGAAAGATAGTATCATGGCACAACAGATAATTCAGATAGCAGCATAACATATTAACAGATCCATAAAGAAATCTCAGATGTCCAATTTCAGATTAAAAAAAAATGAAAAATGAAACAGAATCAATGAAAATCTGAGTGCATACTTGCTAAAAGCAATTCAGTAAAGCAAACAATGAAAACATAATATATAAATATAAACACAGACATTCATATATAGTGGATGTATAGAACTATATTTAAGATCAATAAATTTAATATATAGGAATTAATGTAAAAGGACAAAGAGTAAAATATTTGCAGTACCATACTTTTCAATTGTAATGATGAATATTATGTCTAAAAGTTTAAAGTTACTGTGTTTAAAGCAATTGTAGAACAAAAATGCCTCTAACCTGTAAGGCCCACTTGCTCAAGCACAAATAACTTCCCAAAATCCTGGGTGCTAAAGATAACACTATCCCCAGTTGCACAGGACATGTGCTTGATTACATGTAGGTAGAAAGTACATCAGGATGTGTGCTTGCTCCTGATTGCACAAAGGCATGAACCACGCAGCATTGTGAGATTTGCCCTTATGAGTCCATGACAAAAGTAATTCAGCCCCACATTCTAAGCATGAGTCTGAGGTATGGTCCTGGCCAGTATTTAATAAAATCCTCTTATTTATTAAAATTTATTCATTGTCATGATGAATCACTGAGAGATACATAACAAATATCCAATTATTTCACACAATGAAAACCATTATTGCTGAATTCAAATAAATAGATACAGGGTGTAGAAAGCTTTAAGGTTTAAAATAGAAAAAGTGTGAGGTCTACTCTTCAAAAGCTAAGCAATCTTGCAGACTAAGAAGAAGCAGCATTCAGTGTGGGGAAAACATTAAAATCACTACCTATAATTATTTTAATAATTGAAATGAGACAAAATGAAAAATCATCTAAAAATAAATATGGAAGTTTTGAAACTAAGGATGAAAAAGTTTAGAATATTATGTAATATGCTTCTCCATCCATCATATTTTAGAATTAAAATGTACAGTGTGGTAGTTTGAATAAGGATAGCCCCCATAGGCTCATATATTTGAAAGTTGAGTCACCAAAGAGTGGAGTTGTTTAGAAGGATTACAAGAATTAGTTGGTGTAGCCTTGCTGGAGTAGGTGTGACCTTGATGGAGCAAGTGTGTCCCTGAGGGTGGCCCTTGGGGTTTCAAAAGCCCTTGCTAGACCCATCCTTCTTGCTGCTGGTGGATTCAGATCTAGAACTCTCTAACACCATGTCTGTCTGCCATGCTCCCTGCCATGACGATATTTGACTAACTTCTGAAAATATAAGCAAGCCTCCAATCCCTTATAAGAGTTACCATAGTTATAGTGTCTCTATATACCAATAAAACAGTGACTAAGACATACACATTTGAGTTTTAGTGATCTTTGCTTTCTGTATTTTTATTTTTTATTTTTTTACTGATTTTAATCATACATTTATTTTGAAACAATTGTTGTTCTCTCTGTTGTTGATTGTTTTTTTTTGAACTCTTTTGGGGGACCTACCCAGCCCCAAATAAATCACACATGGAGGCTTATTCTTAAATATAAATGCCTGGCCTTAGATGGGCTTGTTTCTTGCCAGTTTTTCTTAAAAATTATCTCATCTACCTTTGGCCTCAGGGCTTTTATATTTCTCTTGCTTCTGTAAATCTTACTTTCACTTTTATTATGTGGCTGGCTGTGTAACTGGGTGGCTGGGTGGCTGGCCCGTGAAGTCCTCTTTCTTCTCTGGCTGCATCTCTTTGCCTCCCAGACTTCTTTGTCTATTTATTCTCTCTTTCTGCCAGCCCCATCTATCCTTTCTCCTTCCTTGCTATTGGCTGTTCATTTATTTATTAGACCACCAGGTGTTTTAGACAGGCACAGTAACACAGCTTCAAGAATCAAACAAATGCAACATAAACAAAAGTAACACACCTTAAAATAATATTCCCCAACAACCTCCCCGCACTCTCTCTCTCTATAGAGAGAGAGCATATATATATATATATATATATATGTGTGTGTGTGTGTGTGTGTGTGTGTGTGTGTGTGTGTGTGTGTGTGCATATATGTATATGTATATACTGTGTGTATATATAAACATATATATGTATATATAATGTTACCCTCTGTTAAAGAAAAAAGCAAATTTTCATTCAAATATAACTGATGTACTTGAAGATTTTTATATGAAGAATTAAATATTTTTATTTAATTTTTTCAGATAATTCATTTTGATCATGTTTTTCCATGTCCCCTTTCTCTCTCTTGCTTTAAAAAAATTACACTAAAATGAAAATCAAAATAAGGAAATATAGACTAGTAAGACAAGGACAATGCTACACAAAAAGTTACAGTGTTTGTTTTGTGTTGGCCAACTGTTCCTGGGCATGGGACTTTTACCTGGAGTATGGTTAAAAATACCTGATGACACTTCATGAGAAAAAACTTACTTTCCATCTGCCAGTGGATGTCAATTGCAAATAGTTTCTTTTATAGAGTTGGGATGCCATGTCCACTTCCCTCACTCAGTGCTGTGATCCCATCTGGCTAGAATCGGTGCTGGTGTTGTGCATGCTTCCACAGTTTCTGTGAGTTCATGTATGCATCATCCCTACTGTGTCTGGAAGACACTATTGCTTTGGAGTCACCCTTCACCTCTGGCTCTTACCATTTGTCTGTATCTTATATGGCATAGATCCCTGAACTCTGAGAGAAAGAATTTGATAAAGATATTTCCCTTCAGGAGAGAGTGCTCCAAAGTCTCCCATTTTCTGTACATCATCCTTTTGTAGGTCTCTATCTTAATTCCTTTCTACTGTAAGAAGTTACTCTGCTGAGGGTTGAGCCATATACTAATTTGTGGAAATAGCAATATGTCATTAGGCAATATGTTCATTAAGCAGAATGATAGCTCTAGATTTTTCCCCAGGCCAGTGGACTATCTAGTTTCAGGTTCCTAGACACTTAAATAGAGTTTCGTATTAAAGTTCATGGAGTGAATAATAAATCCAATCAAAAGGTGATTGGTTACACCAATTATGTTTGTGCCATTATTGTAACAGTATATCTTGTGGCAAGTTTCTTTTATAAGTCACAAATTTTGTAGATGTATGATATTGATAATTACCTTTCTTCTCCAGTACTCTGGAGAGTACTTTTCTATATCATGAACTATAATCATTAAGGCTAAAATTTCTAGAAGGCATGACACCACCTTGAATTCTCCCTGTGTTTTTATTTTTAATTTAATTAATCCATCAGGAGAGGGAGCTCACTGCTGACATTGCCTGGATGAGCAGGAACCAAACATGAGTGGCCAAAAAAAGTCAATGAAACGATCCCTAATGATATTCTGCTACACTCATAGATAGGGGCCTAGCCCAATTGGCATCAGAGGGATGCCATCTAGTTACTGATGGGAGAAGATGCAAAGGCACAAAGCCAAACACTAGGCAGAGGGAGAGGAACCCTGCAGAAGAGGGGGAGGAATGATTATAAGAGCCAGAGAGATCAAGGACACCGAGAGAACATCAGCCACTTAATCAACCAAGCAGGGTTCAGAGGGGCTCACAGAAACTGAAGTGACAAACAAGGACCCTGTACGGGTCTGAGCTAGGTCCTCTGCATAAACCTTATGGTTGTGTAGCTTGCTGTTCTTGGACTCTCAACAACACAAGTGGTGGGGGTGGCTCTGATTCTTTCACTTGCCCTTTTGACCCTTTAATTCCTACTTAGGTTGCCTTATTCGGGATTGGTATGAGTGTTTGTGCCTTGTCTTATTGTATCTTGTTAGGTCACATTCAGTGAATTTTTTTTTTTTTTTTTTTGGTTTTTCGAGACAGGGTTTCTCTGTGTAGCTTTGTGCCTTTCCTGGAACTCGCTTTGGAGACCAGGCTGGCCTCGAACTCACAGAGATCCGCCTGGCTCTGCCTCCCAAGTGCTGGGATTGAAGGCGTGTGCCACCACCGCCCGGCTCATTGAATATTCTTAGAAGGCCTGCTCTTTCCTTTTTTCTTTTTCTTTTTTGAAGGTAAACAGAGGAGGAGTTGATCTGAGGGAGAAAGGGTGTGAGGGGGAGAGACTGGGAGGAGTGATGGAACAGAAACTGAGGTAGGGATGTAATGTATAAAAAAAAGAATAAAAGTTAAGTAAATAAAAATAAAAACAGATAAAAAATAAAAATATGACATGTGAGAGAATATTTTCTAAAATTCCTGTACAAACTTCCCTCTCTAACATATATTTATCACTGTCATCAGCTTTGGGGCTTGGAAATTGATGTTATTCAATAATGGATGTGTATATGATTAAAAGCATTTTATTAATATGAAAGTAGTACTTAATATATTTTACATATTTATTTTACTTATTTTATACACACACACACACACACACACACACACACACACACACACACACATATATATATGGTTTTTTTTGTGTGATACATAGTGAAAATAAGAAACATATCTTTATTCATCAAGCCCCTAAGTTTATAGATTGGTATTATGTATAACGTTACTTGAAATTTTTTCTCAAATGATGTCAGGAAAGTTATACTTATGTTAAAACATTGATCCCTGTGTTTACTTCAACGATAGCTGATCATAGTGGTGAAGAGTCATGCCTCATTCCAGTTGTCTGGGCTTCTTTCTTTCTCGTCTGGATTTCCATGTGGAATTATTAACCTCTTCAGGTCTTTGCCTGCTCAACATTAATCAGCAGAAATTGATGATAATGATGATGATGATGATGACGATGAAATCACTTCATAGAGCTCTTTACTAGCATTTATTTAAATGTAATATTAGAAGTAATTTCTTCACAAGAATGTTTGACACTAGGCCACTGGGATGTCTCATTGGTAAATGACTATCAGGTGTAAGTCCTTGGGTTTCATTCCCAGAACTGTTTTAAAAAATTAAAAAGAAAAGAAAAGAAAGAACATGTAAGCATATAAGGAGACAATGAGATGGTTTAATGGGTAAAGGCACTCGCCATGGGAACCTCACCGTCTTAGTTCAGCCTCCATCGCTCATGTAAATGTGGATGAAAAGAACTCACATCTGGAACTTGTCCTTTTACCTTCATATGAGCACCATGGTATAGATGCCTCTAGACATACACTAATAAGCAATTCACTTTGAAGGGGTGATGTATGGTGAGAGGTCCATATCTCCTACGTATTTGAATGTTTAAAGATTTAGTTCTATGTTTTATGATTCTTGCAAGAACTATTAGAGAAAAACCAGATCTGGGCTGTATCCAAGATATTTGCTATCACATAATACAAGAAACTGTTTTTAAATGGTAGGTGTATTTCACCATTTACACATTCACTCAGATCTGATTATATTTTAATGGAGTTAAATGGTTATATTAGTTCTCCATTACAAGTTAATGAAGAATATTTATTTATATGTTTTTACTATTTGTCTAAGTTATCCAAGAGGGATTTTTTTTTATTTTAGGAGACACAATGTGCTAGAAAATGTCACACTTTACTATTTTGAGAGTAAAACTGGCAACCTTTTATGACTGAAAATTCTCTTTGTTAAGTGAACACCCACATCCATTTAGTGAAGTCTGAAAATGGCATTATATGTCCAAATACAGAAAGAAAACAACATGGAAGTCCAAAGACAATGGCTGTCCTTTATCTCACACACTTAAAACAGAATTTCAGTTGAAAGCTTGGATAAGTTTCAGATTGTTCTGTTATTCTTGACATACCATTTCTATACCAGGATGTTTTGATTCATTTCAAAATTTTCCAAATCATCATAATTAAAAAGACAATAGATGAAGGAAAATAGCATGTTAGGATTGTAATGTCTAAATGGTGTCTTCACGCTCTTGATACAGGCTGTTTGTCAACAGATCGATTAGAGGGACTGATCCATGAAATTAGAAAAACCAAATCTTATAAGAAATACCTATTAAGTGGTCATGCACTGTTTTTAGCCACAGGGCAATCCAAAATATTTCAGTGTTATTACATTATTATCCACTAGGGTAAAATTTGAATGGTCAGAATATTCTACCTGAATGAAATGATGGTGAAAGTCAGAAACCCCTGTCACTGGAAAGTTTTCAGTTGCTCCATAGTTACCTGGACAAAGGGCCCAGAGTAAGGAAAATGAACTAAATGGAACATACAATTAATTTAGAAAAGACACAAGATAATATGTAATAGTCTAGGATCACAATATATATGGATTATGTGTGAGAAAGCCAGGAATCTTTAACAAAGCAGCCTAGCAAACCATTATCAGTGTGTGGGAATAGATTCTGAGAATTACCCCTGTTGTGCAACAGAGATACTTTCCATAAAAATGCTGATTGGAACAAATTGGTCAAATTACCAAGTCCAGATGTCAACCTGTCTAAGGAGACATTTTAGAATATTGATCGAGAACTGGCTTTTGGTGAATGAGGACTTTTGTTAGACCTAAAACATTCTCAAATACTCTAGAAAGATATGAGGCTATGAGTTTACTTTCTTGTCACTACACAGGAATATTAGATATGCTGTAGTAATGACAATGGACTCTAAAGTCATTTAAACCTTAAATAATTTCATCACTAGTGTCCAGTGAAAGTTTAGGGATGAATAACTGATTTATTTTTCATACAAAGAAACTTTTGTGCTATGCATTAAAGTGTCATGCACTTGTTATGGAAAAAGCATGATAATCAGAACAAAAGTATAATATTCAAGGGAAATCAAACACAAATACATAGGTGGTTTTCAAGTAACTGAGGAAAAGAAAGTCACTTGGTAGAGTCCCTGTTCTCCTTTGCTTTCAGTTAGTAAATGTGACAGGCAAAAAAAATTTTGTTTTTGTTCCACCAACTTCCTGAATTATCTTACTAAATATCTTACCAAATAACTTTACATTCTCTATTAAATGAATTAAACATATCCAATTATTTAT